>NW_027440154.1:215000-279352 GCF_031893055.1 Leptodactylus fuscus | reverse complement strand
AGATTCATGTCCCTCCATCTCTGCCCCCAGATTCATGTCCCCTCCATTTCTGCCCCCAGATTCATGTCCCCCCATCTCTGCCCCAGATTAATGTCCCCTCCATCTCTGCCCCCAGATTCATGTCCCTCCATCTCTGCCCCCAGATTCATGTCCCCTCCATCTCTGCCCCCAGATTCATGTCCCCTCCATCTCTGCCCCCAGATTCATGTCCTCTCCATCTCTGCCCCCAGATCTATGTACCCTCCATTTCTGCCCCCAGATTCATGTCCCCTCCTTCATCTGCCCCCAGATTCATGTCCCTCCATCTCTGCCCTCAGTGTCATGCCGTCCTCTCCTTCATCTGCCCCCAGATACATGTCCCTCCATCTCTGCCCCCAGTGTCATGCCGTCCTCTCCTTCATCTGCCCCCAGTTTCACGTTCCACATTACACTTACCTTCTCCTTCGCTCCCCCGCTGCTCTCTGCGCGCCTCTCTCTCTTACTGGCGCACAGTTGTAGACATGTGTCAGCGAGAGAGGCGGTGAAGCGAGGAGCTGACACAGGTCAGCTCCTCGTTTCAGCCACATATGTGTCAGCGAGAGAGGCGTGCAGTGGCGAAGCGAGGAGCTGACCTGTGTCAGCTCCTCGCTTCAGCCGCGTATGTGTTCAACTCAGATCTGCGTCCTCTGCGTCCTTCAGCCGCGTATGTGTTCAACTCAGATCTGCGTCCTCTGCGTCCTTTTAAATTTGGCTGGGCCCCTGACGCCAGTAGCAGTAATACTGGCCTATCGGCGGCCCTGGATGCATGTATATCTGCCCACCCTCTTATTGGTGTATTAAGGGCCCACAGGGTCTCACTTCAGGTTTATTTGCCCATCTTGTACAGGTCAAGGTATCCGGTTCAGCCGCCCCTGCCTTGCTGAGGAGCCGTACCCATATTCCTACTCTCACCAATGACGCTTATTCAGACCTTCAGGAATCAGCCCTATATATATATATCTCCCCATCCACAAATAATAATCTAATTCAAATATGTATCTTGCACCAAAGCTATTTGACCCCTGCCCGTTTACATAAGATGGGGCTCCGGCAGCACCCTGGGGTCTACTCTGATTTCTGGCACATGATTTGGGACTGTCTGGTTGTTGAAGGATTTTGGATGGAGGTGATGGGTCTAGTATCTGATGTATTAGCTGCTCCTGTTCCCCTTGTAAGGGTGTGATGTAGTAAACTGTCAGGAACTAACTTTGGTCAGTAGGTGGCAGCAAATTAATAAATGCCCATAGGGAATTAATGCAATTAATTCTTCAGAATGTAAATATTGTTCGAGGTTGCAAACTCTGATTACAGATAATTACTGGGACATTTTGGACTCCTACAAGCCTGGCAGTGTGCTGGGATTGCAGTTTTGATACCTTGCACTGGAGATAGTCTTTTGCATCATCCATTACCAGGAAACAGGAAGTAGAGTTCTGTGGAGAGAAGGGTCCTGGCTGGAGGTGATGTGCTGAGGGGACAGTGGAGACCTGACATGCTGGAAGGCAGCCTGTGCTCTGCTGGATGGAAGAACTGCCATGCTGGCTGTGGACTGAGTCTGGAGACACAGAGTCTGTGGTGCTACTTTTGGGACTGAGTCTGGAAAGCTCTGAAGCTCAGAAGGTAAAGGAGACCACATGAGAGGAAGGCCTCAAGGACTTGTAAGTACGGCTTGGCCGCGTCCACGTGGTGAAATATAAGGGACTCTTACGCTGACACCTTATCATCTGGGAAATTGGCCTGTCTGTTAAGTGGAGAGCTGGAGCATAGGATATAACTGTACTTTTATGTGAAGACCCCATTTCACTGTGGATTACAAATAGTATTGCGCAATACTTAGGGTGCACCCCAACGAGGGACCGATCCAGGAGAACCGTGTTCTTAAAGGACTTGTATCTGGTACCTGTTAAGTAACTGTGGGAACTAGGAGTATAGTGTTAGTTTGCTGCAATATTCTGTTGCATATTAGTTTGTATTTCTTCTCTGTTTATACCGTGTTACATGTTTTCCCAGGTCGCTATTCTGTGACTTATTCAGTAAACTTTGTCCTGGGGATTAAAACACTGTGTGCGTCTGTGTGGCATCGTGTACCTGCTGAACCTGTGGGCCCAGCCCTTGGTCCTCTTTCATTTGGCGCTGCGAGCAGGGTACATTGATCGCCATGCAGAACGCTTCAGAGTCCGGGGAAGCTCCACCTGAGGCCCCAGTCAACCCTCCTGCCATGGCAGCAGCTCCGATTATGTGTCTGCCTGCAGGGGCGATCTTGAGTCAATTAGTACGATATGATGGTCAGAATAGGCCACTAGAAGACTGGGTTGCACATCTTAAAAGCACCCTCCGGTTATATAATTTGGCTCCTGATCTGCAATCAGATGTGGCGCTGAATGCCTTGGAAGGAGATGCCCGACGCACTGTAATGCTGCGCCCTGAGGAAGAAAGGAAGACACTGGAATCTATAATCTCGATCCTCGAGTCCATTTATGGAGAAACATCCAGTACCGGTAGCCTTAGATCCCGCTTCTTCACTCGCTTCCAGCGTGAAGATGAGACCATCCCCCAATTTGCCAATGCCCTCCAGGAGATTTGGTCACATGTACGAAAGAGAGAGGCCAGGGGTGCTAATGACCTTGGAAATGGAGATGAAATCCTCCGGGATCAGTTCATCCTCGGTTTGCGAAGCCCTCCTCTGCGCCAGGTGCTCAAGGACCGTATCCGGGTGGATGCTACTTTACAGTTTCAGAGGATACAAGCAGAAGCAGTGGCTCGAGATAAAGAAGAAGAGTATGGAGTGTACAACGTGAGAATGCAGTCTGCAGCAAGTCAGAGAACTCCTTCCAATGAAGAAGATTTGCGAGAGTTGGTGAAGGTACTTAGCACATCGGTGGGAGAAATTCAGAGACAGTTGGAACGGTTACAGGCCCCAGTTCCGCCTGAACACTGGGAAAGGGGTGCTGCTCTGATGGCTACTGCACCATGTCAAGCTCCTCTGGAGGAGGGAACAAGAAACTTCACCATGCATCACCCCAGTCCGTATCCACCTACACCTGGACAGACTTGGGGTTCTGCAAGTTATTCGAGGGCAAGGGGCCCCCAGTGTTGGATATGCCAAGAAAGAGGACATATCGCCCGGCAATGCCCGAGGAACCACGCAAACCCAGAATGTCTTCCGTTAAACGGGAACTCCCTGTGGCAGCGGGGCATGCCGCGGGGGAAGTAAAGTGCCAGGACGCCCCTGAAGACCCTCGGGACCTTGTGGCCGAAAGCCCTTACTTGGAAGTGCTGATTGAAGGACAATGGGTGAGATGTCTTATAGACACAGGATCAGAAGTAACCACGATGCCTTTGAAATTCTTTGAGAGAAACTTCGGCCATCTGATGAAACCTGAGAAGGACACTTTGATTAAGTTAACGGCTGTGAACCAGACTGCTATACCTGTGTTCGGAGTAGCTTGGATGAGAATAGAGCTATGCGGACAAGACGTTGGCAAGAAGGGAGTGGTGCTGGTGGAGAAGCCAGCTCGAGATGAAGCCCCAGTCGTACTGGGAATGAATATCCTGCGAGAACTAGATCAAGTCATGTTTTCAAAAGAGGGCCCTGGTTATTGGAAGAAAGCAACTTCCCATAAGCCCACCCGGAGAGCATTCCAGCGCTTGATCAGAGCATGCGGTATCTGTAAAAGCACCCCTGTGGGTAAACCCATTGGAACAGTATATGCTCCATATGGGACTACTTGCACCGTACCCCCACGTCAGGAGAAGATAATACGTATGCCGATTGGAGGAAACCGGAAGCTGAATGGCATAGATGTGCTAATTGAACCCCTGGGCTTGTCAGAAGCTAGCCGAAGTCCAGTGATCGCCAGAACAATTGTATCAGTTGCAGATGGACAAGTGCTAGTCCGGTGTATCAACGTACATGATTATGAAGTTACATTTCATGCAGGAGAGAAAGTGGCTGAATTGCATGTGCTCCAAGCAGAGACACTCACAGGTAGACAGTTAGCCCTACGGGTAGTGAAAGGTGATGCTTGGACTTTGGCAGTGGACCAGAATTTTGAAGAGAAGCCCACACCTGAGTGGAATGGCCAGCGAATTTTGGAGCAAATGGAAATTGATGCAAGCCAATTCACCTCTGATCAAATGGAAAGAATTGAAGCCGTACTGTGGGAGTTTCAATCTGCTTTCTCTCGGAGTGAGGAAGACTTTGGGTGCACAACGGCCATTGAGCACGAAATATCCACTGGGGATACTCCCCCAATACGAGAAAGATACCGGCAGATCCCACCTACTCTCTACCAAGAGGTGAAGACCATGCTGTCTCAGATGATAGACAGTGGGATAGTGAAGGAAAGCCAAAGCCCATGGGCTGCGCCGGTGGTTTTGGTGCGGAAAAAAGATGGGTCCTTGAGGTTCTGTGTGGACTATCGAAAATTGAATGCAGCCACAGTAAAGGATGCCTTTCCTCTGCCAAGGATAGAAGAGTCATTGACGGCTTTGCAGCGTGCCAAGTATTTCTCAACCCTAGATCTGGCAAGCGGCTACTGGCAGGTACCTGTTGCAGAAAAGGATAGGCAGAAAACTGCCTTTATTCTACCGATGGGGCTGTACGAATTCAACAGAATGCCATTTGGGCTGACGAATGCTCCGGGTACCTTCCAACGTCTGATGGAACACTGCCTGGGTGAATTGAACTTCGAGTCGATACTGATATACCTGGATGACGTGATAGTCCATGCACCCACATTTGAAGAACATTTGAGGAGATTGCGGCAAGTGCTCAGTAGGCTCCGCGCTCATGGCCTTAAAATCAAACCAAGAAAGTGCCATCTCTTTCAAACCAGCATAGAGTATCTGGGACATGAGGTATCTGCTGAAGGAGTTCGTCCTGCAGATAGTAAGGTGGAGGCCGTGAGCAAGTGGCCTCAGCCCAAGACACTTCGGGAAGTGAGAGCGTTTTTGGGACTGGCCGGTTACTACCGAAGATTTATAAAAGGGTTTGCGAAAATCGCTGGTCCACTACATGAACTCTTGAGAGGGACTTCCCAGGGTCCGAAGACACGCCCTATCTCATGGGGGCCGCCTCAGCAACAAGCATTTGATGAACTAAAGAAGGCCCTGACTAGCGCTCCCATCCTGGCATTTGCTCAATTTGACAGGCCATTCATCCTGTATACCGATGGAAGCCTGCACGGATTAGGAGCAGTGTTAGCTCAAGAACAGGAAGGCCAAGAACGAGTCATCGCATATGCTAGTCGATCCCTACGGGACTCTGAGCGGAATCCGGATAACTACAGCTCCTTCAGGCTCGAGTTGTTGGCGTTGGTTTGGGCGATGACCGAGAAATTCTCAGGGTACCTGACCGGGGCCCATGTACTAGTACGAACAGACAATAATCCATTGGCCCACCTGCAGAATGCAAAGCTTGGTGCTCTAGAACAGAGGTGGATGGCTAGACTAGCGAAGTATAACTATACCATCAAATATCGTGCTGGCAAAGACAATACCAATGCTGATGCACTATCTAGAGTCACCTGGGAGGTGCCAGTCAGAGAGGTCGATGAAGAAAATGAAGGAACTGAAATACCTGATCTCAGTCGAGTGCCCCGACGGTCACCCTTGGCAAGCTCAAGTGGGGTGGCTACTGGTGGCACGGTGCTATTAGGGAAGACTGAAGAAGAATGGGCACAGGTGCAGGATGATGATTCGGACTTACGGAAAATAAAATACTGGGTTAAAATGGAAACCTGGCCTAATCTTGACATGCGAAGTCATTTGTCTTCAGACGGATGGAAACTGTTACAACAATGGGACCGGCTAATAATTCAAAATGAGGTCATGTATCGGAGAGTGTTCCTGCCGACAGATCTTGAAGAGAGGTGGCAAATAGTGATCCCAGGTGTCTTGGCCCGAAGAGTAGCCCTTGAGGGACATGAGAAGGGTGCCCACTTTGGAGCAGAGAAAACGTACAGGTGGGTGCAGAGATTCGTATACTGTCCCCGGCTGGAGCAAATTGTCAGGGAAGTGTGCCAAAAATGCCGAGTTTGTGAGCTGGCGAAACCTCCAGAGCAGCGGGCCCCCATTCAAGTGATTCATACATCCGCACCACTAGAAATTCTGATGATTGACTACATCTTAATCGGACAATCAGTGAGTGGGCATCAGTATTGCCTTGTGATGACGGATCACTTCACAAAGTTCTCTGTGGCAGTACCAACCCGTGACCAGACGGCAGAGTCAGCCGCCCGTGCAGTGTGCAGACACTTCATCCAGGTGTATGGATGCCCGAAACGAATTCATTCTGACCAAGGAGCTTGCTTTCAAGGGAAACTGATGGAAGAGCTATGTCGACTGTATGGGATGGAGAAGTCAAGAACAACTCCGTACCACCCGCAGGGCAATGGAGCCTGTGAGAGGTTCAACAAAACACTTCTACAGATGCTCCGTACTCTGGAAACAGATCGTAAAAGGCGCTGGCCTGAATATTTGCCCGAGCTGCTCTGGGCATACAATAATCGTGTTCATAACACTACTGGCTATACCCCGTACATGCTGCTGTTTGGTCGTCCTGGACAGGAAATCACGGAAATGAATCTCAACCCACCTTCTGAAGAGATAACTAGAACCGCTGACTCTTGGGTGCAGGAACACCGAGACAAACTGAGAACCATCCAACGGGTGGTCAATGAGAGATTGCAAAAGCAAGTCCCTAGAGATCATCAACCGGTGCAAACAGTACCATTGTTACCAGGTGAAAGAGTACTGGTTCGTGAAAAGCGGCCCACTAACAAATTGGATCACCGCTGGGAATCACAGCCCTACATTGTGAAACGACAAGTGTTTTCAGAAGGTCCAGTCTATGATGTCCAAGCAGAAAACTCTGATGGGCCAACTCGGAGGTTACACCGTAACATGCTGAGACCATGTCTTTCTGAGGGACGGTCCTTGCTTGAAAATACTGGAGAAGTTGAGCAAAGACGTCCAGACCCAGTGCGTTCAAGAGACACCGAGTGGTGGCTGGTCACTATGCCGCCTGTACAGACGAATGAAGTGCCTACTCCTGAATGTCCTGTGACAAATGATACCCCAGAAACTGCAGTACTACCCCGAGAGGAGTTGAATACAGTTCCTACACCAGTGACACCAAACCCAGGCATTCGCAGGTCGGAGCGCTCCACGGCAGGTATCCCCCCTCAGCGCTATGCAGCTGATGATTTTATTTGGTAGAGTTGTCGGGACGCCAACATTTTAGTGGGGTGGCATGTAAGGGTGTGATGTAGTAAACTGTCAGGAACTAACTTTGGTCAGTAGGTGGCAGCAAATTAATAAATGCCCATAGGGAATTAATGCAATTAATTCTTCAGAATGTAAATATTGTTCGAGGTTGCAAACTCTGATTACAGATAATTACTGGGACATTTTGGACTCCTACAAGCCTGGCAGTGTGCTGGGATTGCAGTTTTGATACCTTGCACTGGAGATAGTCTTTTGCATCATCCATTACCAGGAAACAGGAAGTAGAGTTCTGTGGAGAGAAGGGTCCTGGCTGGAGGTGATGTGCTGAGGGGACAGTGGAGACCTGACATGCTGGAAGGCAGCCTGTGCTCTGCTGGATGGAAGAACTGCCATGCTGGCTGTGGACTGAGTCTGGAGACACAGAGTCTGTGGTGCTACTTTTGGGACTGAGTCTGGAAAGCTCTGAAGCTCAGAAGGTAAAGGAGACCACATGAGAGGAAGGCCTCAAGGACTTGTAAGTACGGCTTGGCCGCGTCCACGTGGTGAAATATAAGGGACTCTTACGCTGACACCTTATCATCTGGGAAATTGGCCTGTCTGTTAAGTGGAGAGCTGGAGCATAGGATATAACTGTACTTTTATGTGAAGACCCCATTTCACTGTGGATTACAAATAGTATTGCGCAATACTTAGGGTGCACCCCAACGAGGGACCGATCCAGGAGAACCGTGTTCTTAAAGGACTTGTATCTGGTACCTGTTAAGTAACTGTGGGAACTAGGAGTATAGTGTTAGTTTGCTGCAATATTCTGTTGCATATTAGTTTGTATTTCTTCTCTGTTTATACCGTGTTACATGTTTTCCCAGGTCGCTATTCTGTGACTTATTCAGTAAACTTTGTCCTGGGGATTAAAACACTGTGTGCGTCTGTGTGGCATCGTGTACCTGCTGAACCTGTGGGCCCAGCCCTTGGTCCTCTTTCACCCTCACCCCTGAAATCTGCTTATTTGGTGTCTTAGAGGACGAGCTCTGGCCGCTCCATTCTCGTATAGATTCTTCCTATTCTTAGCCAGGAAAGCCATCGCCTTACGCTGGACGGTCCCCGATCACCTTCGAGTCTTAGTAAATAGTAAATTCGATCCTTCCTCACAATCGCATGGTGTATAAAGGAAGGGGCTATCCTACTAAAATCTCGGCATGTCACAGAAGAACTCATCATATCCAGAAGATTACAAATTTACCTTGAGGTCATAAACTCCTGCAGTGCAGGGACACGTTCCTGGATAAGGAGACGCAAGTGACAGGTTTTGGTCCAACTCTGACTACAGCTCGTGAGGGCAGCTAGAAAGTTCTCTGAAGGTGCGAAATTCCTGTGTGCGCCTCTCCTGGGGTTAAAGGTCATCTCCAGAAAACATCAGGGAAACCATCTAGACATGAAGCGTTGGTGGTATAGTGGAGAGCATAGCTGCCTTCCAAGCAGTTGACCCGGGTTCGATTCCCGGCCAACGCAGGAGTTATTTTATGCTTTCCATAGGAAAAAAAAATTCTGATCTACATTTTGAGATTAGACTAAAAGAAATAGCAAATTCTACTCAATATTTTCTGGTCACATCTCACCGGGATCACTATCCTGAATCCAACCATAAGTGGGAGAGGAGCAAATACCAGCGAGGACGCCGCAGTCACTGCTCAGCCCGAAACCTCCGACCATCCAGACGATTGATCCGATAATCACGTCCTGAGGTTTCCTGCACATCTGACACATCTACAAATCCATCCAAGTCTCTGCCTCAGGCCGGTCACAGTCTTCAGGACTCTTCTGCGTTTCTTTGAGCCAAAGGCACAAATGGCTGAAATAAGAATGAGAAATATCTAGGAAGACAACAAATTAAAAACTAAACAAAAAGTTGCAGCTCTCCCCATTCTCCCTCATCTGCGGGGTCTCCTCTCCGGGGTTTATCTCACAGTCTCTGAGGGTATAAGCAGTCGCCCCTTTCTGTGGTTTCGGCCCCTCCTCCCTTTACCTGCTTTCTGTCCTGTGGTAAGTGAGGAGCCGTAATTACCCTAATACAAGCTCCACCTCATAAAGATAGGAAGGGAATGGGGGAGGGGCGGAGTCTTCTTAAAGGGGCTCTATCAACAAAAAGGCTATTCAGGCACCGTAAATGTTATATTAAAGTAAAACCCTAAAAAGAATGTGATCTACTTATGGATCGTGCACGCTGGGCGGGCATTCAGGGTGCGCCGTCTTCTTCATCCACGCCTCTTCTTCCTCCGATGTCCTCCGGTCCCGTCCTCCTCCGGCGCTCGCAAACTGACACTGATAAAAAAAAAATGGCCTGGGCGCCTGCGCAGTAGCCGTAGTAGCAGCCGCATGCTACTGCACATGCACCCAGGCCTTTTTTTTTTATATCAGTGTCAGTTCGCGAGCGCCGGAGGAGGACGGGACCGGAGGACATTGGAGGAAGAAGAGGCGTGGATGAAGAAGACGGCGCACCCTGAATGCCCGCCCAGCGTGCACGATCCGTAAGTAGATCACATTCTCTTTAGGGTTTTACTTTAAAACGGGAAGGGGGGGGGGGTAGTTTAATATAACATTTACGGTGCCTGAATAGCCTTTTTAAAGCCTATTCACACATATGTGGGGCTCTAGCAGCAGGATTTTGCTGATAGAGCCCCTTTAAGGAACAAAAGAATAATTACATATTAATCTCATTCCTGGCTGCAGATTGTAGAGACTCCGCATATAATGATATAGTTGTGCTCAGTTACTAGAATTGTAAAAACCTCCTTCGAGCCGGAATTGAACCAGCGACCTAAGGATATCTGTGTGACCTCTACAGTCCTCCGCTCTACCAGCTGAGCTATCGAAGGCTTGTGGCCTGTGCCTGTCACCCTGATATAACACTGGATACAGCCAATAGCCAGGAAAAACAAGAATAACAGAAAACTTTTTTTTACTCATTAGCGATAATTAAATTTCTCTTTCCTCAAAAAAAAAAAAAAAAAAAAAAGAAAAAAAAAGTTAATTGTTTTGAGAGAAGGAATTTAAACAAAACAGAATCACTTCCCATACCGGGAGTCGAACCCGGGCCGCCTGGGTGAAAACCAGGAAACTTAACCGCTAGACCATATGAGAGAGAAGAAATCCTAACACGGCTCTGAGACCAATCACATCTCAGCACTACCAGGACCATCTGCCATTGGGCGACCTCTTCTCATGGGGGCAGTTCTGTCACATCCTGGGGCAGTTTCTTGCGAAAGATCAAAAAATCCTTTAGGTTTGGTAGGAAATCCCCCTCCTGTTACCCGGAGCCTCCATGGGGTCCTCAGTGGCCCCGGCATTACTAACAGTATTATGTCACCTCTATTCACACCTCACATCTGACTTCTTCTCCTTTAAGTAGAGATAGCGCAGGTACTCATCAAAAACACGTAACTTTGTCATTGGATATGTCGCCAACCTCGCACAACTTATTCCTCAGGTTATTGATGGCGATCTTGTAAGGAATATTAGCAGAATGACTCCTGATGTCACCGGAACAAAAAGAAGTAACATCTCCAATATCCAGAGACTCAGAAAGTCCCCGATGTCTTTAAGACCTTTCCCAATCTATGGCAAGAAACTCTCTATATAAACTGTCCAGGATACGAAACAGAAGTGACCCCATGACAAGAGGTCATCCTGGGGTCACCCACGTCTTCAGGCTCCTTAGGCAGTAGATATAGCTCAGGTACTCTTGGATATTCTTGGACAAAAGAAAAGTCTCCGGATAAGTGAAGGACTGCTGGTGTCTCCTCACTTCTACTACATGGAAGGACATGTGATGACGTCTTCTGAGACCCGCCGCTTTTGATGATGTTTTTTACGAAGCAGTGCTCATACGGTAAAGATGTCAGAGTCACAGGAAAAAAAGTTATACTGCTGTTGTAGCTGAGATTTGACCCGGATCAACTGCTTGGAAGGAAGCGACGCTCCCCACTATGCCACCAACGGGTATGGCGAGCTCTAGGCTCCCAATGACATGTTGATGGTCATGTTGGAGAAGACCCTAAGAATACACAGAACAGAGGCCGAGCCAATAGCAGATGGTCCTGGTGGTGCTGAGATCTGACGGGTCCTGACGCCCTTACTGGACCAGATCCCTATCTCTCCCATATGGTCTAGCGGTTAGGATTCCTGGTTTTCACCCAGGCGGCCCGGGTTCGACTCCCGGTATGGGAAGTGACTCTGTTTTGTTTAAATTATTTCTCCCAAAATTAATTTTTTTTGTAGTTTTGTGAAAAGAAAAAAATGTATTAATGACAAAAAAAACGTTCTGTGTTATTATTGTTTTTTTTTTCCTGGCTATTGTCTCTATCCAGTGTTATATCAGGGTGACAAGCACAGGCCACAAGCCTTCGATAGCTCAGCTGGTAGAGCGGAGGACTGTAGAGGTCACACAGATATCCTTAGGTCGCTGGTTCAATTCCGGCTCGAAGGAGATTTTTACAATCCTAGTAAATGAGCACAACTATATCATTATATGCAGAGTCTCTACAATCTGCAGCCAGGAATGTGATTAATATGTAATTATTTTTTTTGTTCCTTATGAAGACTTGGCCGTCCCTTAGAAATACTGGTTTTTATTGGTATGCAAATTAGTTCTCTCACTGCGATGGGGGCGTCTCCACTGCTGCTCGAGAACACGATCCTGCGACACCTCTATCTTCGGCTGGATCTTCCCCTTCTCTGTCGTCTTCCTCCTGCATCACCTCCGACACCTGCGCAGTTGGCTCTGCCAGTGAGACACCAGCAGAGCCGAGTGCAAATGCTGGCTGGCAGCTATTTTTGGGAGGCCGCTCCTGCATTGAACTTCAAGAGAAAGAGCGGCCTCCCAAAAATGGCTGCCCTGCACAGTCGGCTCTACTAGTGTCTCACTGGCAGAGCCAACTGCGCATGTGCCAGAGGTGACGCAGGAGGAAGACGACAGAGAAGGGGAAGATCCAGCCGAAGATAGAGGTGTCGCAGGATCGTGTTCTCGAGCAGCAGTGGGCCCGCCCCCATCGCAGTGAGAGAACTAATTTGCATACCGGTAAAAAACGGTATTTCTGAGGAATGGCGTGGCGGAGATCACATCTAGAGGTAAGAGACGAATAGACTTTATAAAGACTATTCCGACGTCTTATCCACAAAAATAGAGGTTTTAATGGTAGAATCACTTTAATAGTATTGGCTAATATGCAGAGTGATACCTAATATGCTTGTTTTATTTTTTATATATATTGTGACATGAGAGAATTAGTTGTTTTTTTTAAAAAACTTTTTATCATTTCTATATTATTCAGGAATATGACACTATTTTTACTGTTCCATTGGGGACTAGAACCTGCAACCACTTGATCCCCCTCTGCCCATATACTGTACTTCCTCTGTTTTGCAGTATACAGAACATTATTAGGTGAAAGACAACTACAGGTCAGTTCTTGGCACCTGAAGACTTTTATTATTCTCCAGTTATACACGGCAACCCCCGAGACTCCTGTGATGTCACTGCTGCGGAGCGGGGTGCAGGGTGCTGGGCTGGAAGGGGTTAAATGTGTGAGATGCAGATCAAAGAAAAGGCTGGGAACGTCCCTGGGTGGGCTCGAACCACCAACCTTTCGGTTAACAGCCGCGCTAACCGATTGCGCCACAGAGACGGCATGTCCAGCAGTGTTAAGGGAAAGGTCCATCATTTTAAGGGCATCTCTCTCAGATGACCTTCCGAACAGCAAAATGGAAAAAGAAAAACAAAAAAAAGCTGTGGGCCCCTAATCACCAACAAATGGCTTGGCTGCTAAACTCCTCCATGGACGGCAAGACAGAGTGCGCCTCCCTGTTATCGACTTGATGGCGCTCAGAGAAAAGTTAGAACTTCTCCTCAGCCAGCAATCAATGGCAGCAGAGTGGCGCAGCGGAAGCGTGCTGGGCCCATAACCCAGAGGTCGATGGATCGAAACCATCCTCTGCTAAGATTTTTTTTTTTTTTTTACAGTCTCCAACATTACAATTCAGTAAAAGTCTCCTGTGAATTAGGATTTGTGTTTCTGGTCGGGGAATAGACAGCAGAGGACGATATCTCCGGCCGCCTCTTACTTGGGGAATAAAATGTCATAACCTCGGAGGTTTCTGAAGTCTCTGCCCCGTCCTGTGAGATTCTTCTCTGTTCCCTTTTCTTTCCTCTCTACACTTTCCCCGCCCTGCGCTGGCCTAGAGTAGTATACAGCAGCCTGCACACACAGTATATAAGTCCGGGCCAGCAGGTAACGAGGATCCGCACCTAGGAGACAGACGCACACTCGCTGGTATATAACAGGGTTTACTTGTGGGAAATGGGAATGAAATAACAAGGGAAACAGATAAGTTCTATATAACAGTATGAGAATAACACGCAATATAAACCGGCCATATGTGTATAATTGTACAGTACCGGGTGTATACAGTCTCTGAGCTCTCTGCGGTGCTCCCTCGGTGCAGGCCTGGGCCCAGGAACTCTGCAGACTCTGTCTTGGGTGAAGGTCCGGACACAGTGATGGCAGCCTAAGGCTCACTCTGTAACACACACAGCAATCCACTTTTGGTTGAGCTTCAGCCGTCCAAAGAAAGTCTCTGAACCGGGCTTTAGTCTCTAGAACAATCTCAGCAACACCGCTGCTTTCTCCTGTCAGTCTCTGCAGGGCTTCAGGCCTTCTACTGTGCCCTAAACCAGCAATGGCCTCTAAGGGTAAGTTCACACAGAGTAAAATGGAGTGTATTTTGGAGTGTAATTTTACACGTGTAAAAAATTTACGCGCATATTTTGGAGCGTTTTTTTTACACGTGGCGTTTACGGAGCTTCCTGCTCCACCTCACTTCTTTTGAACTGCACCATTAAGCAGCTAGAACCAGGGAGAATATTGTCTCTCACATTAGTACAGTCCCAGGCTATTATCTCTCACACCAGTAGGTGGCAGCAAAACAACACTGTTTAAGGCAATTTCACAGAAAAGTTTGGAAGGGGCTACTGACTCCTACACAGTATATAGTTATGTTATATGTTATGTTCTTGGTTTATACATTGGATAAAACTGTATTTCAGCCCATCTGCTGGTGATAAGACGACTGCTATTAGACGGCCCCTACACTACAGCAGACGCCATATTCCTGTCTCCTTATATACAGCGGGTATTTGCAGTGACGCTCTTAGTCTTGCAGTGCTGGGGGAACCTTTTTGTATTGCGGCCCCAGCACCGGGCACCTGCTGTCCTGCTCAATCTTCTCCTGAAGTCCACGGCCCGAGACTCGCCGCTGTTTAGACTGACTCAGTGGCAGAAAACTGCTCTGTACCGGCGGTCTGCTGCAGGAAGTCAGCAAATCCTCATTTTCCATTGTGTGAACGTCCCCTTACATTTTGGGCACCCTCCCGCCGTCCCAGCACTGGGTGACATGTTCTGCTATCACCTCTGTCTACATCCTCAGTCCGTACAGAGCTGAATACAATGGTGGGTCCTGAGGCCCATTCTGGACTAGATCACTATCTCTCCCATATGGTCTAGCAGTTAGCGTTCCAGTTTAGAAGTGTTTATGTTTTCTTTAAATAATTTCCCCCAAACCTAATGACAATTTTTTTTTTTTTTGCAAAAAGAAAATAAATTCTGAATGACTAAAAAAGGTTTTGTGTTATTTTCCTGGCTATTGGCTGTATCCAGTGTTATATCAGGGTGACAGGCACAGGCCACAAGCCTTCGATAGCTCAGCTGGTAGAGCGGAGGACTGTACAGGTCACACAGATATCCTTAGGTCGCTGCTTCAATTCCGGCTCGAAGGAGATTTTTACAATCCTAGTAACTGAGCACAACTATATCATTATATGCAGAGTCTCTACAATCTGCAGCCAGGAATGAGATTAATATGTAATTATTCTTTTATTCCTACAGAAGACTCCGCCCCTCCCCCATTCCCTTCCTATCTTTATGAGGTGGAGCTTGTATTAGGGTAATTACGGCTCCTCACTTACCACAGGACAGAAAGCAGGTAAAGGGAGGAGGGGCCGAAACCACAGAAAGGGGCGACTGCTTATACCCTCAGAGACTGTGAGATAAACCCGGAGAGGAGACCCCGCAGATCAGGGAGAATGGGGAGAGCTGCAACTTTCCATTTAGTTTGTTGTTGTTTTTTTCTTGCAGAAGGGAGAAGTGTAAGAACTTCCTAGATATTTCCCATTCTTGTTTCAGCCATTTGTGTCTTTGGCTCAAGGAAACGCAGAAGAGTCCTGAAGACTGTGACCGGCCTGAGGCAGAGACTTGGATGGATTTGTAGATGTGTCAGATGTGCAGGAAACCTCAGGACGTGATTATCGGATCAATCGTCTGGATGGTCGGAGGTTTCGGGCTGAGCAGTGACTGCGGCGTCCTCGCTGTTATTTGCTTCTCTCCCACTTATGGTTGGATTCAGGATAGTGATCCCGGTGAGATGTGACCAGAAAATATTGAGTAGAATTTGTTTTTTCTTTTAGTCTAATCTCAATTGTAGGTCAGAATTTCTTTTCTTATGGAAAGCATAAAACATCTTCTGCGTTGGCCGGGAATCGAATCCGGGTCAACTGCTTGGAAGGCAGCTATGCTCACCACTATACCACCAACGCTTTGTATCTGTATATACATGAGGTCTTCTGACTCCCGGAGCCGCTCACACAGGGGTTCTGGTTGTTATTAGAACTATTTGCTACAACCTTTAGTCACCTTTTTTGGGTGGGGGGAGGGGGAGCCGCAGGGATTCGAAGATATTAATTTGACCATTCCAATTTTGATGTCATTGAATATAAATAACATTGTTTTTTGATAGTTTTCACTGTCAGCGATACCTAATATGATTGTTTTTATATTTTATAACTTTGTGTATTTCTGACATGAGAAAGGTTGTTGTTTTTTTTTTACTTCTTATAATTTCTATATTTTTCAGGAATGTGACACTATTATTACAGTTCCATTGGAGGACTAGAACCTGCAACCACGGGCAAGTAGGTTCTTTCCAGCATTTGTGGTGGGAGTGTCCTCCAATTTTAGCCTTTTGGACGGCTGTGTTTCAGTTCATGTCCACTTTAGTTGGTCCTGACATACGTCCCGCCCCTAGTCTTGCCTTACGCTTTTTGGATTCTGGTAGCTTCCCCTTGGGGTCGCAGGTTGTGCAAGCGGCTCGGGCTATGATCGCCCGTCAGTGGAAGTCCGCTCTTTGATTGCCTGTAGCTGAGTTAATCCATCATGTTGATTTAGCATGTAATCTGGAACGTATGTTGGCCAACAAGAACCATACCTACTCCAAATTTCGCACCCAGTGGTCCCTTTGGATCTCGTATATGGAAGCTGGTAAGGCCTCTTCTTCCTTGCAATCTCAGGTTGACCCCGTGGGGACCCCTTAAACTTGTTAAATTTGTTAACTGCCCCGGGATTCCAGGTGGCTTCGTATTCTATATTTGCTGTACTCCATATATTTTTGGTGTTGTACCCAGGGATACTGTTCTTGTTCTTATGTTTGGTTTTCTTGTTCCTTTTTGTTGTTGTCCTGTTTTATTCTCCTTTTCTCCCGTCTCCCTCCCCCTTGGTGTTTCCCGCTTCTTCCTTTCCCCGAGCTTCTGTCTTCCTTTCTTACCTATGTTTTACCGCGGTTCCTGTTATCTAACCTTCCTGTGTATAACCGATTTTCTGATCTTACTTTATTTGATTATTTGTGTGGTGTCTTCACACCCAGTTTGCGTTTCGTTGCATTGACCTTGTATGCAATACTTTAATGTTCGGAACTTTGTGGATTTTCCTTTTGTTTGTTACTGTTTTATATATTGAAAATTTCCCTTTCCCCCCTGAGTGGCTGGCTGCCTGCCTGATGCAGTGCTCCAAGCTGGGAGCAACCTTTATCTTTCCTTTTTCACTCTTTTTCTCTGTATCTTCAAGAATCCTGTAACCAAGCAAACTAGCACTATGAATTAGCAACTATAAATCGAATGGAAGATCCTGTGGAGTATTTTGTTTCTATTGTAAAGCATGGACTCAAGACCTGGTTCAGCTGGTTTCCTGTGTGTGCACATGTGCCTGTTACCATCCCCATCCCCCCCCCAGAAGCTAAGGACAGCATGGACACCATGTGGCATGGAGGAGAAACCTACATGGAAGTGTGGGCTTCTTCTTTTCAAGGAGATGATTTTTGGAGTCTATTGCTGATGTGTGAAGATGCTACAGCTGACTGGTGTTTCTTTCTATTACTGTGGACACATGGGACTCTGTTACAGCCTGGGAACCATCACCCACCTACCCATGTGTTTATGGAAGCTTGGTAAGAGAGCAGCACCCTGTCTACCTGGATGGCTTCAGACCTCTCTGGGCAGTAGAACACAGTGGTAAGAAGAAAGGAAGAGGAGGAGGAGGAGGAAGAGGAGGAGAAGGGCTTGTGATGAAGGACATTTGGGGCATTTTTTTTTGGTGGTTAATGGACAATATCACTGATGCAAGATACCGAACTATCAGCTGTGAGCAGGAGATCTCACTAACTACCAAGAACTACCACATGTTATCATGATAGCTGCATATGTCCCCCACCTCTGCAAAAACGTTTCTGGCTGTTATATCTACATGCTGTGACTCCTCCTCGTGTCCTCCAACCACAGTCGGGCTGTATTATCAACATCACTTCACACAGAGAACTAAATGATCCTGCAGTGTGTCTGTGTTTCTTTCGTTTTAGTTGCTATGATTCCTAGGATTTCTCTGCCATGAGCTTGTATGTGTTTCTCTCTTGTTATATACTACTGTACCATCTATGAAACTGTATCACTGAAATTTCCCCATTGTGGGACTATTAAAGGACTATCTTATGTTATAAATCAAATTTAAGATAAATAAAATAGAACCTACAACCACTTGATCCCCCTCTGCTCATATACTGTACTTCCTCTGTTTGGCGGTATACAGAACATTATTAGGTCAAAGTCAACTACAGGTCAGTTCTTGGCACCCGTCCCTGGGTGGGCTCACACCACCAATCTTTCAGTTAACAGCCAAACGCGCTAACCGATTGCGCCACAGAGACGCCATGTCTGGCCGGGTTAAGGGAATGGTCCATCATGTTAAGGGCATCTCTCTCAGATGACCTTCCGAAGAGCAAAATGGAAAAAGAAAAGCAAAAAAAAGCTGTGGGCCCCTAATCACCAACAAATGGCTTGGCTGCTAAACTCCTCCATGGACGGCAAGACAGAGTGCGCCTCCCTGTTATCGACTTGATGGCGCTCAGAGAAAAGTTAGAACTTCTCCTCAGCCAGCAATCAATGGCAGCAGAGTGGCGCAGCGGAAGCGTGCTGGGCCCATAACCCAGAGGTCGATAGATCGAAACCATCCTCTGCTTTTTTTTTTTTTTTTTTTTTTTTTTATATTTATACAAATGTCAGAGATCACTACACTACAGCGGTTACACATGGAGACCGGCGACCTCAGTGACTATAATGGCGGCCACCAGGTCTCTGACAATTCAAAACTGAAAATGGTGGAGAAAAAAGTCCATTCTGTAGGCCTGTACTCGCTGCTGATTTTCGGTGGTTTCTGCTGGATTCTCCAACACAGACGTGTAACCCCCCCCAGCACACGTCCAAAGAGGGGGTATTGGTTGCTGATGATGTCACATGTCTGGACCTGGAAAGGAAGGTAAGTATAATGGGGACAAGGGGTTGGGCCAGAGAGGAGGTGCCAGCCGGGTCACTCAGGCAGAGCCATCTATAGACTCAGACCTCAGATCTGAGGAGAATATCCAGCCCTGAGATTACCCCGATCCTGTACATGGCGATCACATGATCAGCGGGGCAGGGATTCTGGGTCTGAGGAAACATTCCAGTAATGTAATAGTTAATATTTACCTATAACATGTGAAGGTTTAGTAGACAGACCAGAGAGTGTGAGAATCCGTGTACGGGGCCGCAGGTGTAGATAGAGATGTAAGAAGAGGAGGCCGCGTTTGGATTGCCCCTTGCCCCCTTTACTATTCACACTGCCTTTGGTTCCTCCAGCTGTTATTCTCCAGACAGATCCGCTGTATAAAGATGTGACCATACGAACCCGGGAGGAAAGAGTGGCTTAATATGTGGACGACCCCCTTGTATTTCTGTCTGATCCTGCTGTCACACACACACCCCCCCCCCCCCGGTCAACTACGATATCTCCGGTCCTGGTTGTTGTCCCGGGCTCTCGTCCCAGCCCAGAGGTTCACCTAGCATATCATTTAATTATAACCAGTTTGTGGCCGGTGTTAGAGCGCCCCCATCTGTTCGGAGGTAAGCTGCTTCTCCTCCATAACCTGGCAGTACAGGTTTGGCGACAGGCTAAGCGTGTAGAGGCCTATAATATTCCCGTACACAATTTTTTAGGGTTTCTCCAAATCAGGCCTGTCCTGTCTACACAGATGCATTCAGGGCCGCCATCAGGAATTTTGGGGCCCCATACAGCCTAAGTGTCTGGGCCCCCCCCCCTCCCCCGCCATTTTAAAACTACTTTATTTTGCGACATACCAATTCTGTATTACATTTCCCTTTGTTTAGCAGCATTACAAGGCTTAATCAGATTCTATTTGCAGGTACAATCTGCTCCGTGTGACAGCGCCTATAGAGAGCCAACACCATCTATAAGAGCCTCCTAATAAATCCTCAGGGCTTATTCACATTGTGTTTTTGGCCTCCCTTGCCGGGATACGTTGGTAACCAGTCAGAATCAGCTGTCAACTTATCCCTGCACGAAGAACTGGCCATTAAAAAAAAGGGGGGCCTGCAGTTCTCCGTGCAGGGATAAGTGGGGAGCTGATTGTGACTGGTGACCAAAGTATCCCGGCAAAGGAGGCCAAAAACGCAATGTGAACACTCCTTTAAAGTGAAAGTCCCACCCCCAAACAGGCTGCTATGCTAGTAACATAGCCGCCTACATCATTATTATTCTCCAGCTACAAACTTATATATTATATATTATTGCCCCAGTTCCCTCTCCGCAGTGCCGCACACCCGATGTCCCAACAATACCCCCCGTCCACCTTCTAACATCTTTCCATTGCCCCCTCTCAACTTTTGAAGAACCAAAAGAGGGATCAAATGTGCGGCGCGCTTCGCGCGCCTCAGGAAATTTAGCCCCACCCACTGTTATGTTGCCTGCGCCCACTCATTAATTTTCCATGTGCCCACACACTGTATAATCCTTCTACAGTCACCCGTAAATTATATGTCCCCTCTCCGTCTCTCCTCCAGCTTCATATACACCCTTCATCTGCCCCCAGATTCATGTCCCCTCCATCTCTGCCCCCAGATTCATGTCCCCCCATCTCTGCCCCCAGATTCATGTCCCCTCCATTTCTGCCCCCAGATTCATGTCCCCCCATCTCTGCCCCAGATTCATGTCCCCCCATCTCTGCCCCAGATTAATGTCCCCTCCATCTCTGCCCCCAGATTAATGTCCCCTCCATCTCTGCCCCCAGATTAATGTCCCCCCATCTCTGCCCCCAGATTAATGTCCCCTCCATCTCTGCCCCCATATTAATGTGTCCTCCATCTCTGCCCCCAGATTCATGTCCCCTCCATCACTGCCCCCAGATTCATGTCCCTCCATCTCTGCCCCCAGATTCATGTCCCTCCATCTCTGCCCCCAGATTCATGTCCCCTCCATTTCTGCCCCCAGATTCATGTCCCCCCATCTCTGCCCCAGATTAATGTCCCCTCCATCTCTGCCCCCAGATTCATGTCCCTCCATCTCTGCCCCCAGATTCATGTCCCCTCCATCTCTGCCCCCAGATTCATGTCCCCTCCATCTCTGCCCCCAGATTCATGTCCTCTCCATCTCTGCCCCCAGATCTATGTACCCTCCATTTCTGCCCCCAGATTCATGTCCCCTCCTTCATCTGCCCCCAGATTCATGTCCCTCCATCTCTGCCCCCAGTGTCATGCCGTCCTCTCCTTCATCTGCCCCCAGATTCATGTCCCTCCATCTCTGCCCCCAGTGTCATGCCGTCCTCTCCTTCATCTGCCCCCAGTTTCACGTTCCACATTACACTTACCTTCTCCTTCGCTCCCCCGCTGCTCTCTGCGCGCCTCTCTCTCTTACTGGCGCACAGTTGTAGACATGTGTCAGCGAGAGAGGCGGTGAAGCGAGGAGCTGACACAGGTCAGCTCCTCGTTTCAGCCACATATGTGTCAGCGAGAGAGGCGTGCAGTGGCGAAGCGAGGAGCTGACCTGTGTCAGCTCCTCGCTTCAGCCGCGTATGTGTTCAACTCAGATCTGCGTCCTCTGCGTCCTTCAGCCGCGTATGTGTTCAACTCAGATCTGCGTCCTCTGCGTCCTTTTAAATTTGGCTGGGCCCCTGACGCCAGTAGCAGTAATACTGGCCTATCGGCGGCCCTGGATGCATGTATATCTGCCCACCCTCTTATTGGTGTATTAAGGGCCCACAGGGTCTCACTTCAGGTTTATTTGCCCATCTTGTACAGGTCAAGGTATCCGGTTCAGCCGCCCCTGCCTTGCTGAGGAGCCGTACCCATATTCCTACTCTCACCGATGACGCTTATTCAGACCTTCAGGAATCAGCCCTATATATATATATATCTCCCCATCCACAAATAATAATCTAATTCAAATATGTATCTTGCACCAAAGCTATTTGACCCCTGCCCGTTTACATAAGATGGGGCTCCGGCAGCACCCTGGGGTCTACTCTGATTTCTGGCACATGATTTGGGACTGTCTGGTTGTTGAAGGATTTTGGATGGAGGTGATGGGTCTAGTATCTGATGTATTAGCTGCTCCTGTTCCCCTCACCCCTGAAATCTGCTTATTTGGTGTCTTAGAGGACGAGCTCTGGCCGCTCCATTCTCGTATAGATTCTTCCTATTCTTAGCCAGGAAAGCCATCGCCTTACGCTGGACGGTCCCCGATCACCTTCGAGTCTTAGTAAATAGTAAATTCGATCCTTCCTCACAATCGCATGGTGTATAAAGGAAGGGGCTATCCTACTAAAATCTCGGCATGTCACAGAAGAACTCATCATATCCAGAAGATTACAAATTTACCTTGAGGTCATAAACTCCTGCAGTGCAGGGACACGTTCCTGGATAAGGAGACGCAAGTGACAGGTTTTGGTCCAACTCTGACTACAGCTCGTGAGGGCAGCTAGAAAGTTCTCTGAAGGTGCGAAATTCCTGTGTGCGCCTCTCCTGGGGTTAAAGGTCATCTCCAGAAAACATCAGGGAAACCATCTAGACATGAAGCGTTGGTGGTATAGTGGAGAGCATAGCTGCCTTCCAAGCAGTTGACCCGGGTTCGATTCCCGGCCAACGCAGGAGTTATTTTATGCTTTCCATAGGAAAAAAAAATTCTGATCTACATTTTGAGATTAGACTAAAAGAAATAGCAAATTCTACTCAATATTTTCTGGTCACATCTCACCGGGATCACTATCCTGAATCCAACCATAAGTGGGAGAGGAGCAAATAACAGCGAGGACGCCGCAGTCACTGCTCAGCCCGAAACCTCCGACCATCCAGACGATTGATCCGATAATCACGTCCTGAGGTTTCCTGCACATCTGACACATCTACAAATCCATCCAAGTCTCTGCCTCAGGCCGGTCACAGTCTTCAGGACTCTTCTGCGTTTCTTTGAGCCAAAGGCACAAATGGCTGAAATAAGAATGGGAAATATCTAGGAAGACAACAAATTAAAAACTAAACAAAAAGTTGCAGCTCTCCCCATTCTCCCTCATCTGCGGGGTCTCCTCTCCGGGGTTTATCTCACAGTCTCTGAGGGTATAAGCAGTCGCCCCTTTCTGTGGTTTCGGCCCCTCCTCCCTTTACCTGCTTTCTGTCCTGTGGTAAGTGAGGAGCCGTAATTACCCTAATACAAGCTCCACCTCATAAAGATAGGAAGGGAATGGGGGAGGGGCGGAGTCTTCTTAAAGGGGCTCTATCAACAAAAAGGCTATTCAGGCACCGTAAATGTTATATTAAAGTAAAACCCTAAAAAGAATGTGATCTACTTATGGATCGTGCACGCTGGGCGGGCATTCAGGGTGCGCCGTCTTCTTCATCCACACCTCTTCTTCCTCCGATGTCCTCCGGTCCCGTCCTCCTCCGGCGCTCGCAAACTGACACTGATAAAAAAAAAATGGCCTGGGCGCCTGCGCAGTAGCCGTAGTAGCAGCCGCATGCTACTGCACATGCACCCAGGCCTTTTTTTTTTATATCAGTGTCAGTTCGCGAGCGCCGGAGGAGGACGGGACCGGAGGACATTGGAGGAAGAAGAGGCGTGGATGAAGAAGACGGCGCACCCTGAATGCCCGCCCAGCGTGCACGATCCGTAAGTAGATCACATTCTCTTTAGGGTTTTACTTTAAAACGGGAAGGGGGGGGGGGGTAGTTTAATATAACATTTACGGTGCCTGAATAGCCTTTTTAAAGCCTATTCACACATATGTGGGGCTCTAGCAGCAGGATTTTGCTGATAGAGCCCCTTTAAGGAACAAAAGAATAATTACATATTAATCTCATTCCTGGCTGCAGATTGTAGAGACTCCGCATATAATGATATAGTTGTGCTCAGTTACTAGAATTGTAAAAACCTCCTTCGAGCCGGAATTGAACCAGCGACCTAAGGATATCTGTGTGACCTCTACAGTCCTCCGCTCTACCAGCTGAGCTATCGAAGGCTTGTGGCCTGTGCCTGTCACCCTGATATAACACTGGATACAGCCAATAGCCAGGAAAAACAAGAATAACAGAAAACTTTTTTTTACTCATTAGCGGTAATTAAATTTCTCTTTCCTCAAAAAAAAAAAAAAAAAGAAAAAAGAAAAAAAAAGTTAATTGTTTTGAGAGAAGGAATTTAAACAAAACAGAATCACTTCCCATACCGGGAGTCGAACCCGGGCCGCCTGGGTGAAAACCAGGAAACTTAACCGCTAGACCATATGGGAGAGAAGAAATCCTAACACGGCTCTGAGACCAATCACATCTCAGCACTACCAGGACCATCTGCCATTGGGCGACCTCTTCTCATGGGGGCAGTTCTGTCACATCCTGGGGCAGTTTCTTGCGAAAGATCAAAAAATCCTTTAGGTTTGGTAGGAAATCCCCCTCCTGTTACCCGGAGCCTCCATGGGGTCCTCAGTGGCCCCGGCATTACTAACAGTATTATGTCACCTCTATTCACACCTCACATCTGACTTCTTCTCCTTTAAGTAGAGATAGCGCAGGTACTCATCAAAAACACGTAACTTTGTCATTGGATATGTCGCCAACCTCGCACAACTTATTCCTCAGGTTATTGATGGCGATCTTGTAAGGAATATTAGCAGAATGACTCCTGATGTCACCGGAACAAAAAGAAGTAACATCTCCAATATCCAGAGACTCAGAAAGTCCCCGATGTCTTTAAGACCTTTCCCAATCTATGGCAAGAAACTCTCTATATAAACTGTCCAGGATACGAAACAGAAGTGACCCCATGACAAGAGGTCATCCTGGGGTCACCCACGTCTTCAGGCTCCTTAGGCAGTAGATATAGCTCAGGTACTCTTGGATATTCTTGGACAAAAGAAAAGTCTCCGGATAAGTGAAGGACTGCTGGTGTCTCCTCACTTCTACTACATGGAAGGACATGTGATGACGTCTTCTGAGACCCGCCGCTTTTGATGATGTTTTTTACGAAGCAGTGCTCATACGGTAAAGATGTCAGAGTCACAGGAAAAAAAGTTATACTGCTGTTGTAGCTGAGATTTGACCCGGATCAACTGCTTGGAAGGAAGCGACGCTCCCCACTATGCCACCAACGGGTATGGCGAGCTCTAGGCTCCCAATGACATGTTGATGGTCATGTTGGAGAAGACCCTAAGAATACACAGAACAGAGGCCGAGCCAATAGCAGATGGTCCTGGTGGTGCTGAGATCTGACGGGTCCTGACGCCCTTACTGGACCAGATCCCTATCTCTCCCATATGGTCTAGCGGTTAGGATTCCTGGTTTTCACCCAGGCGGCCCGGGTTCGACTCCCGGTATGGGAAGTGACTCTGTTTTGTTTAAATTATTTCTCCCAAAATTAATTTTTTTTGTAGTTTTGTGAAAAGAAAAAAATGTATTAATGACAAAAAAAACGTTCTGTGTTATTATTGTTTTTTTTTTCCTGGCTATTGTCTCTATCCAGTGTTATATCAGGGTGACAAGCACAGGCCACAAGCCTTCGATAGCTCAGCTGGTAGAGCGGAGGACTGTAGAGGTCACACAGATATCCTTAGGTCGCTGGTTCAATTCCGGCTCAAAGGAGATTTTTACAATCCTAGTAAATGAGCACAACTATATCATTATATGCAGAGTCTCTACAATCTGCAGCCAGGAATGTGATTAATATGTAATTATTTTTTTTGTTCCTTATGAAGACTTGGCCGTCCCTTAGAAATACTGGTTTTTATTGGTATGCAAATTAGTTCTCTCACTGCGATGGGGGCGTCTCCACTGCTGCTCGAGAACACGATCCTGCGACACCTCTATCTTCGGCTGGATCTTCCCCTTCTCTGTCGTCTTCCTCCTGCATCACCTCCGACACCTGCGCAGTTGGCTCTGCCAGTGAGACACCAGCAGAGCCGAGTGCAAATGCTGGCTGGCAGCTATTTTTGGGAGGCCGCTCCTGCATTGAACTTCAAGAGAAAGAGCGGCCTCCCAAAAATGGCTGCCCTGCACAGTCGGCTCTACTAGTGTCTCACTGGCAGAGCCAACTGCGCATGTGCCAGAGGTGACGCAGGAGGAAGACGACAGAGAAGGGGAAGATCCAGCCGAAGATAGAGGTGTCGCAGGATCGTGTTCTCGAGCAGCAGTGGGCCCGCCCCCATCGCAGTGAGAGAACTAATTTGCATACCGGTAAAAAACGGTATTTCTGAGGAATGGCGTGGCGGAGATCACATCTAGAGGTAAGAGACGAATAGACTTTATAAAGACTATTCCGACGTCTTATCCACAAAAATAGAGGTTTTAATGGTAGAATCACTTTAATAGTATTGGCTAATATGCAGAGTGATACCTAATATGCTTGTTTTATTTTTTATATATATTGTGACATGAGAGAATTAGTTGTTTTTTTTAAAAAACTTTTTATCATTTCTATATTATTCAGGAATATGACACTATTTTTACTGTTCCATTGGGGACTAGAACCTGCAACCACTTGATCCCCCTCTGCCCATATACTGTACTTCCTCTGTTTTGCAGTATACAGAACATTATTAGGTGAAAGACAACTACAGGTCAGTTCTTGGCACCTGAAGACTTTTATTATTCTCCAGTTATACACGGCAACCCCCGAGACTCCTGTGATGTCACTGCTGCGGAGCGGGGTGCAGGGTGCTGGGCTGGAAGGGGTTAAATGTGTGAGATGCAGATCAAAGAAAAGGCTGGGAACGTCCCTGGGTGGGCTCGAACCACCAACCTTTCGGTTAACAGCCGAACGCGCTAACCGATTGCGCCACAGAGACGGCATGTCCAGCAGTGTTAAGGGAAAGGTCCATCATTTTAAGGGCATCTCTCTCAGATGACCTTCCGAACAGCAAAATGGAAAAAGAAAAACAAAAAAAAGCTGTGGGCCCCTAATCACCAACAAATGGCTTGGCTGCTAAACTCCTCCATGGACGGCAAGACAGAGTGCGCCTCCCTGTTATCGACTTGATGGCGCTCAGAGAAAAGATAGAACTTCTCCTCAGCCAGCAATCAATGGCAGCAGAGTGGCGCAGCGGAAGCGTGCTGGGCCCATAACCCAGAGGTCGATGGATCGAAACCATCCTCTGCTAAGATTTTTTTTTTTTTTTTACAGTCTCCAACATTACAATTCAGTAAAAGTCTCCTGTGAATTAGGATTTGTGTTTCTGGTCGGGGAATAGACAGCAGAGGACGATATCTCCGGCCGCCTCTTACTTGGGGAATAAAATGTCATAACCTCGGAGGTTTCTGAAGTCTCTGCCCCGTCCTGTGAGATTCTTCTCTGCTCCCTTTTCTTTCCTCTCTACACTTTCCCCGCCCTGCGCTGGCCTAGAGTAGTATACAGCAGCCTGCACACACAGTATATAAGTCCGGGCCAGCAGGTAACGAGGATCCGCACCTAGGAGACAGACGCGCACTCGCTGGTATATAACAGGGTTTACTTGTGGGAAATGGGAATGAAATAACAAGGGAAACAGATAAGTTCTATATAACAGTATGAGAATAACACGCAATATAAACCGGCCATATGTGTATAATTGTACAGTACCGGGTGTATACAGTCTCTGAGCTCTCTGCGGTGCTCCCTCGGTGCAGGCCTGGGCCCAGGAACTCTGCAGACTCTGTCTTGGGTGAAGGTCCGGACACAGTGATGGCAGCCTAAGGCTCACTCTGTAACACACACAGCAATCCACTTTTGGTTGAGCTTCAGCCGTCCAAAGAAAGTCTCTGAACCGGGCTTTAGTCTCTAGAACAATCTCAGCAACACCGCTGCTTTCTCCTGTCAGTCTCTGCAGGGCTTCAGGCCTTCTACTGTGCCCTAAACCAGCAATGGCCTCTAAGGGTAAGTTCACACAGAGTAAAATGGAGTGTATTTTGGAGTGTAATTTTACACGTGTAAAAAATTTACGCGCATATTTTGGAGCGTTTTTTTTACACGTGGCGTTTACGGAGCTTCCTGCTCCACCTCACTTCTTTTGAACTGCACCATTAAGCAGCTAGAACCAGGGAGAATATTGTCTCTCACATTAGTACAGTCCCAGGCTATTATCTCTCACACCAGTAGGTGGCAGCAAAACAACACTGTTTAAGGCAATTTCACAGAAAAGTTTGGAAGGGGCTACTGACTCCTACACAGTATATAGTTATGTTATATGTTATGTTCTTGGTTTATACATTGGATAAAACTGTATTTCAGCCCATCTGCTGGTGATAAGACGACTGCTATTAGACGGCCCCTACACTACAGCAGACGCCATATTCCTGTCTCCTTATATACAGCGGGTATTTGCAGTGACGCTCTTAGTCTTGCAGTGCTGGGGGAACCTTTTTGTATTGCGGCCCCAGCACCGGGCACCTGCTGTCCTGCTCAATCTTCTCCTGAAGTCCACGGCCCGAGACTCGCCGCTGTTTAGACTGACTCAGTGGCAGAAAACTGCTCTGTACCGGCGGTCTGCTGCAGGAAGTCAGCAAATCCTCATTTTCCATTGTGTGAACGTCCCCTTACATTTTGGGCACCCTCCCGCCGTCCCAGCACTGGGTGACATGTTCTGCTATCACCTCTGTCTACATCCTCAGTCCGTACAGAGCTGAATACAATGGTGGGTCCTGAGGCCCATTCTGGACTAGATCACTATCTCTCCCATATGGTCTAGCAGTTAGCGTTCCAGTTTAGAAGTGTTTATGTTTTCTTTAAATAATTTCCCCCAAACCTAATGACAATTTTTTTTTTTTTTGCAAAAAGAAAATAAATTCTGAATGACTAAAAAAGGTTTTGTGTTATTTTCCTGGCTATTGGCTGTATCCAGTGTTATATCAGGGTGACAGGCACAGGCCACAAGCCTTCGATAGCTCAGCTGGTAGAGCGGAGGACTGTACAGGTCACACAGATATCCTTAGGTCGCTGCTTCAATTCCGGCTCGAAGGAGATTTTTACAATCCTAGTAACTGAGCACAACTATATCATTATATGCAGAGTCTCTACAATCTGCAGCCAGGAATGAGATTAATATGTAATTATTCTTTTATTCCTACAGAAGACTCCGCCCCTCCCCCATTCCCTTCCTATCTTTATGAGGTGGAGCTTGTATTAGGGTAATTACGGCTCCTCACTTACCACAGGACAGAAAGCAGGTAAAGGGAGGGGCCGAAACCACAGAAAGGGGCGACTGCTTATACCCTCAGAGACTGTGAGATAAACCCGGAGAGGAGACCCCGCAGATCAGGGAGAATGGGGAGAGCTGCAACTTTCCATTTAGTTTGTTGTTGTTTTTTTCTTGCAGAAGGGAGAAGTGTAAGAACTTCCTAGATATTTCCCATTCTTGTTTCAGCCATTTGTGTCTTTGGCTCAAGGAAACGCAGAAGAGTCCTGAAGACTGTGACCGGCCTGAGGCAGAGACTTGGATGGATTTGTAGATGTGTCAGATGTGCAGGAAACCTCAGGACGTGATTATCGGATCAATCGTCTGGATGGTCGGAGGTTTCGGGCTGAGCAGTGACTGCGGCGTCCTCGCTGGTATTTGCTTCTCTCCCACTTATGGTTGGATTCAGGACAGTGATCCCGGTGAGATGTGACCAGAAAATATTGAGTAGAATTTGTTTTTTCTTTTAGTCTAATCTCAATTGTAGGTCAGAATTTCTTTTCTTATGGAAAGCATAAAACATCTTCTGCGTTGGCCGGGAATCATGTTAAGGGCATCTCTCTCAGATGACCTTCCGAAGAGCAAAATGGAAAAAGAAAAGCAAAAAAAAGCTGTGGGCCCCTAATCACCAACAAACGGCTTGGCTGCTAAACTCCTCCATGGACGGCAAGACAGAGTGCGCCTCCCTGTTATCGACTTGATGGCGCTCAGAGAAAAGTTAGAACTTCTCCTCAGCCAGCAATCAACGGCAGCAGAGTGGCGCAGCGGAAGCGTGCTGGGCCCATAACCCAGAGGTCGATAGATCGAAACCATCCTCTGCTTTTTTTTCTTTTTTTTTTTTTTATATTTATACAAATGTCAGAGATCACTACACTACAGCGGTTACACATGGAGACCGGCGACCTCAGTGACTATAATGGCGGCCACCAGGTCTCTGACAATTCAAAACTGAAAATGGTGGAGAAAAAAGTCCATTCTGTAGGCCTGTACTCGCTGCTGATTTTCGGTGGTTTCTGCTGGATTCTCCAACACAGACGTATAACCCCCCCAGCACACGTCCAAAGAGGGGGTATTGGTTGCTGATGATGTCACATGTCTGGACCTGGAAAGGAAGGTAAGTATAATGGGGACAAGGGGTTGGGCCAGAGAGGAGGTGCCAGCCGGGTCACTCAGGCAGAGCCATCTATAGACTCAGACCTCAGATCTGAGGAGAATATCCAGCCCTGAGATTACCCCGATCCTGTACATGGCGATCACATGATCAGCGGGGCAGGGATTCTGGGTCTGAGGAAACATTCCAGTAATGTAATAGTTAATATTTACCTATAACATGTGAAGGTTTAGTAGACAGACCAGAGAGTGTGAGAATCCGTGTACGGGGCCGCAGGTGTAGATAGAGATGTAAGAAGAGGAGGCCGCGTCTGGATTGCCCCTTGCCCCCTTTACTATTCACACTGCCTTTGGTTCCTCCAGCTGTTATTCTCCAGACAGATCCGCTGTATAAAGATGTGACCATACGAACCCGGGAGGAAAGAGTGGCTTAATATGTGGACGACCCCCTTGTATTTCTGTCTGATCCTGCTGTCACACACACACCCCCCCCCCCGGTCAACTACGATATCTCCGGTCCTGGTTGTTGTCCCGGGCTCTCGTCCCAGCCCAGAGGTTCACCTAGCATATCATTTAATTATAACCAGTTTGTGGCCGGTGTTAGAGCGCCCCCATCTGTTCGGAGGTAAGCTGCTTCTCCTCCATAACCTGGCAGTACAGGTTTGGCGACAGGCTAAGCGTGTAGAGGCCTATAATATTCCCGTACACAATTTTTTAGGGTTTCTCCAAATTAGGCCTGTCCTGTCTACACAGATGCATTCAGGGCCGCCATCAGGAATTTTGGGGCCCCATACAGCCTAAGTGTCTGGGCCCCCCCCTCCCCCGCCATTTTAAAACTACTTTATTTTGCGACATACCAATTCTGTATTACATTTCCCTTTGTTTAGCAGCATTACAAGGCTTAATCAGATTCTATTTGCAGGTACAATCTGCTCCGTGTGACAGCGCCTATAGAGAGCCAACACCATCTATAAGAGCCTCCTAATAAATCCTCAGGGCTTATTCACATTGTGTTTTTGGCCTCCCTTGCCGGGATACGTTGGTAACCAGTCAGAATCAGCTGTCAACTTATCCCTGCACGAAGAACTGGCCATTAAAAAAAAGGGGGGCCTGCAGTTCTCCGTGCAGGGATAAGTGGGGAGCTGATTGTGACTGGTGACCAAAGTATCCCGGCAAAGGAGGCCAAAAACGCAATGTGAACACTCCTTTAAAGTGAAAGTCCCACCCCCAAACAGGCTGCTATGCTAGTAACATAGCCGCCTACATCATTATTATTCTCCAGCTACAAACTTATATATTATATATTATTGCCCCAGTTCCCTCTCCGCAGTGCCGCACACCCGATGTCCCAACAATACCCCCCGTCCACCTTCTAACATCTTTCCATTGCCCCCTCTCAACTTTTGAAGAACCAAAAGAGGGATCAAATGTGCGGCGCGCTTCGCGCGCCTCAGGAAATTTAGCCCCACCCACTGTTATGTTGCCTGCGCCCACTCATTAATTTTCCATGTGCCCACACACTGTATAATCCTTCTACAGTCACCCGTAAATTATATGTCCCCTCTCCGTCTCTCCTCCAGCTTCATATACACCCTTCATCTGCCCCCAGATTCATGTCCCCTCCATCTCTGCCCCCAGATTCATGTCCCCCCATCTCTGCCCCCAGATTCATGTCCCCTCCATTTCTGCCCCCAGATTCATGTCCCCCCATCTCTGCCCCAGATTCATGTCCCCCCATCTCTGCCCCAGATTAATGTCCCCTCCATCTCTGCCCCCAGATTAATGTCCCCTCCATCTCTGCCCCCAGATTAATGTCCCCCCATCTCTGCCCCCAGATTAATGTCCCCTCCATCTCTGCCCCCATATTAATGTGTCCTCCATCTCTGCCCCCAGATTCATGTCCCCTCCATCACTGCCCCCAGATTCATGTCCCTCCATCTCTGCCCCCAGATTCATGTCCCTCCATCTCTGCCCCCAGATTCATGTCCCCTCCATTTCTGCCCCCAGATTCATGTCCCCCCATCTCTGCCCCAGATTAATGTCCCCTCCATCTCTGCCCCCAGATTCATGTCCCTCCATCTCTGCCCCCAGATTCATGTCCCCTCCATCTCTGCCCCCAGATTCATGTCCCCTCCATCTCTGCCCCCAGATTCATGTCCTCTCCATCTCTGCCCCCAGATCTATGTACCCTCCATTTCTGCCCCCAGATTCATGTCCCCTCCTTCATCTGCCCCCAGATTCATGTCCCTCCATCTCTGCCCCCAGTGTCATGCCGTCCTCTCCTTCATCTGCCCCCAGATTCATGTCCCTCCATCTCTGCCCCCAGTGTCATGCCGTCCTCTCCTTCATCTGCCCCCAGTTTCACGTTCCACATTACACTTACCTTCTCCTTCGCTCCCCCGCTGCTCTCTGCGCGCCTCTCTCTCTTACTGGCGCATAGTTGTAGACATGTGTCAGCGAGAGAGGCGGTGAAGCGAGGAGCTGACACAGGTCAGCTCCTCGTTTCAGCCACATATGTGTCAGCGAGAGAGGCGTGCAGTGGCGAAGCGAGGAGCTGACCTGTGTCAGCTCCTCGCTTCAGCCGCGTATGTGTTCAACTCAGATCTGCGTCCTCTGCGTCCTTCAGCCGCGTATGTGTTCAACTCAGATCTGCGTCCTCTGCGTCCTTTTAAATTTGGCTGGGCCCCTGACGCCAGTAGCAGTAATACTGGCCTATCGGCGGCCCTGGATGCATGTATATCTGCCCACCCTCTTATTGGTGTATTAAGGGCCCACAGGGTCTCACTTCAGGTTTATTTGCCCATCTTGTACAGGTCAAGGTATCCGGTTCAGCCGCCTCTGCCTTGCTGAGGAGCCGTACCCATATTCCTACTCTCACCAATGACGCTTATTCAGACCTTCAGGAATCAGCCCTATATATATATATCTCCCCATCCACAAATAATAATCTAATTCAAATATGTATCTTGCACCAAAGCTATTTGACCCCTGCCCGTTTACATAAGATGGGGCTCCGGCAGCACCCTGGGGTCTACTCTGATTTCTGGCACATGATTTGGGACTGTCTGGTTGTTGAAGGATTTTGGATGGAGGTGATGGGTCTAGTATCTGATGTATTAGCTGCTCCTGTTCCCCTCACCCCTGAAATCTGCTTATTTGGTGTCTTAGAGGACGAGCTCTGGCCGCTCCATTCTCGTATAGATTCTTCCTATTCTTAGCCAGGAAAGCCATCGCCTTACGCTGGACGGTCCCCGATCACCTTCGAGTCTTAGTAAATAGTAAATTCGATCCTTCCTCACAATCGCATGGTGTATAAAGGAAGGGGCTATCCTACTAAAATCTCGGCATGTCACAGAAGAACTCATCATATCCAGAAGATTACAAATTTACCTTGAGGTCATAAACTCCTGCAGTGCAGGGACACGTTCCTGGATAAGGAGACGCAAGTGACAGGTTTTGGTCCAACTCTGACTACAGCTCGTGAGGGCAGCTAGAAAGTTCTCTGAAGGTGCGAAATTCCTGTGTGCGCCTCTCCTGGGGTTAAAGGTCATCTCCAGAAAACATCAGGGAAACCATCTAGACATGAAGCGTTGGTGGTATAGTGGAGAGCATAGCTGCCTTCCAAGCAGTTGACCCGGGTTCGATTCCCGGCCAACGCAGGAGTTATTTTATGCTTTCCATAGGAAAAAAAAATTCTGATCTACATTTTGAGATTAGACTAAAAGAAATAGCAAATTCTACTCAATATTTTCTGGTCACATCTCACCGGGATCACTATCCTGAATCCAACCATAAGTGGGAGAGGAGCAAATACCAGCGAGGACGCCGCAGTCACTGCTCAGCCCGAAACCTCCGACCATCCAGACGATTGATCCGATAATCACGTCCTGAGGTTTCCTGCACATCTGACACATCTACAAATCCATCCAAGTCTCTGCCTCAGGCCGGTCACAGTCTTCAGGACTCTTCTGCGTTTCTTTGAGCCAAAGGCACAAATGGCTGAAATAAGAATGAGAAATATCTAGGAAGACAACAAATTAAAAACTAAACAAAAAGTTGCAGCTCTCCCCATTCTCCCTCATCTGCGGGGTCTCCTCTCCGGGGTTTATCTCACAGTCTCTGAGGGTATAAGCAGTCGCCCCTTTCTGTGGTTTCGGCCCCTCCTCCCTTTACCTGCTTTCTGTCCTGTGGTAAGTGAGGAGCCGTAATTACCCTAATACAAGCTCCACCTCATAAAGATAGGAAGGGAATGGGGGAGGGGCGGAGTCTTCTTAAAGGGGCTCTATCAACAAAAAGGCTATTCAGGCACCGTAAATGTTATATTAAAGTAAAACCCTAAAAAGAATGTGATCTACTTATGGATCGTGCACGCTGGGCGGGCATTCAGGGTACGCCGTCTTCTTCATCCACGCCTCTTCTTCCTCCGATGTCCTCCGGTCCCGTCCTCCTCCGGCGCTCGCAAACTGACACTGATAAAAAAAAAATGGCCTGGGCGCCTGCGCAGTAGCCGTAGTAGCAGCCGCATGCTACTGCACATGCACCCAGGCCTTTTTTTTTTATATCAGTGTCAGTTCGCGAGCGCCGGAGGAGGACGGGACCGGAGGACATTGGAGGAAGAAGAGGCGTGGATGAAGAAGACGGCGCACCCTGAATGCCCGCCCAGCGTGCACGATCCGTAAGTAGATCACATTCTCTTTAGGGTTTTACTTTAAAACGGGAAGGGGGGGGGGGTAGTTTAATATAACATTTACGGTGCCTGAATAGCCTTTTTAAAGCCTATTCACACATATGTGGGGCTCTAGCAGCAGGATTTTGCTGATAGAGCCCCTTTAAGGAACAAAAGAATAATTACATATTAATCTCACTCCTGGCTGCAGATTGTAGAGACTCCGCATATAATGATATAGTTGTGCTCAGTTACTAGAATTGTAAAAACCTCCTTCGAGCCGGAATTGAAGCAGCGACCTAAGGATATCTGTGTGACCTCTACAGTCCTCCGCTCTAACAGCTGAGCTATCGAAGGCTTGTGGCCTGTGCCTGTCACCCTGATATAACACTGGATACAGCCAATAGCCAGGAAAAACAAGAATAACAGAAAACTTTTTTTTACTCATTAGCGGTAATTAAATTTCTCTTTCCTCAAAAAAAAAAAAAAAAAAAAAAGAAAAAAAAAGTTAATTGTTTTGAGAGAAGGAATTTAAACAAAACAGAATCACTTCCCATACCGGGAGTCGAACCCGGGCCGCCTGGGTGAAAACCAGGAAACTTAACCGCTAGACCATATGGGAGAGAAGAAATCCTAACACGGCTCTGAGACCAATCACATCTCAGCACTACCAGGACCATCTGCCATTGGGCGACCTCTTCTCATGGGGGCAGTTCTGTCACATCCTGGGGCAGTTTCTTGCGAAAGATCAAAAAATCCTTTAGGTTTGGTAGGAAATCCCCCTCCTGTTACCCGGAGCCTCCATGGGGTCCTCAGTGGCCCCGGCATTACTAACAGTATTATGTCACCTCTATTCACACCTCACATCTGACTTCTTCTCCTTTAAGTAGAGATAGCGCAGGTACTCATCAAAAACACGTAACTTTGTCATTGGATATGTCGCCAACCTCGCACAACTTATTCCTCAGGTTATTGATGGCGATCTTGTAAGGAATATTAGCAGAATGACTCCTGATGTCACCGGAACAAAAAGAAGTAACATCTCCAATATCCAGAGACTCAGAAAGTCCCCGATGTCTTTAAGACCTTTCCCAATCTATGGCAAGAAACTCTCTATATAAACTGTCCAGGATACGAAACAGAAGTGACCCCATGACAAGAGGTCATCCTGGGGTCACCCACGTCTTCAGGCTCCTTAGGCAGTAGATATAGCTCAGGTACTCTTGGATATTCTTGGACAAAAGAAAAGTCTCCGGATAAGTGAAGGACTGCTGGTGTCTCCTCACTTCTACTACATGGAAGGACATGTGATGACGTCTTCTGAGACCCGCCACTTTTGATGATGCTTTTTACGAAGCAGTGCTCATACGGTAAAGATGTCAGAGTCACAGGAAAAAAAGTTATACTGCTGTTGTAGCTGAGATTTGACCCGGATCAACTGCTTGGAAGACAGCGACGCTCCCCACTATGCCACCAACGGGTATGGCGAGCTCTAGGCTCCCAATGACAGAAAGAAGATGGTCATGTTGGAGAAGACCCTAAGAATACACAGAACAGAGGCCGAGCCAATAGCAGATGGTCCTGGTGGTGCTGAGATCTGACGGGTCCTGACGCCCTTACTGGACCAGATCACTATCTCTCCCATATGGTCTAGCGGTTAGGATTCCTGGTTTTCACCCAGGCGGCCCGGGTTCGACTCCCGGTATGGGAAGTGACTCTGTTTTGTTTAAATTATTTCTCCCAAAATTAATTTTTTTGTAGTTTTGTGAAAAGAAAAAAATGTATTAATGACAAAAAAAACGTTCTGTGTTATTATTGTTTTTTTTTTCCTGGCTATTGTCTCTATCCAGTGTTATATCAGGGTGACAAGCACAGGCCACAAGCCTTCGATAGCTCAGCTGGTAGAGCGGAGGACTGTACAGGTCACACAGATATCCTTAGGTCGCTGGTTCAATTCCGGCTCGAAGGAGATTTTTACAATCCTAGTAAATGAGCACAACTATATCATTATATGCAGAGTCTCTACAATCTGCAGCCAGGAATGTGATTAATATGTAATTATTCTTTTGTAATTTAAGAAGACTCCGCCCCTCCCCCATTCCCTTCCTATCTTTATGAGGTGGAGCTTGTATTAGGGTAATTACGGCTCCTCACTTACCACAGGACAGAAAGCAGGTAAAGGGAGGAGGGGCCGAAACCACAGAAAGGGGCGACTGCTTATACCCTCAGAGACTGTGAGATAAACCCGGAGAGGAGACCCCGCAGATCAGGGAGAATGGCGAGAGCTGCAACTTTTTGTTTAGTTTTTTGTTGTTGTTGTTGTTGTTTTTTTCTTGCAGAAGGGAGAAGTGTAAGAACTTCCTAGATATTTCTCATTCTTGTTTCAGCCATTTGTGCATTTGGCTCAAAGAAACGCAGAAGAGTCCTGAAGACTGTGACCGGCCTGAGGCAGAGACTTGGATGGAATTTGTAGATGTGTCAGATGTGCAGGAAACCTCAGGACGTGATTATCGGATCAGTCGTCTGGATGGTCGGAGGTTTCGGGCTGAGCAGTGACTGCGGCGTCCTCGCTGGTATTTGCTCCGCTCCCACTTATGGTTGGATTCAGGACAGTGATCCCGGTGAGATGTGACCAGAAAATATTGAGTAGAATTAGCTTTTTCTTTTAGTCTATAATCTCAAGATGTAGATCAGAATTACTTTTCTTATGGAAAGCATAAAACATCTTTTGCGTTGGCCGGGAATCGAACCCGGGTCAACTGCTTGGAAGGCAGCTATGCTCTCCACTATACCACCAACGCTTTGTATCTGTATATACATGAGGTCTTCTAGAGGTGACCCCCGGAGCCGCTCATACATATTACATTATTACATAGGTAACATTTTATAGCCACATTTTATTTTTTGAGGGGGGAGCGATTCAAAGAACTTACTTTGTCCATTGCGATAATTTTTATGGCAATGACTGTAAACAACATTATTTCTTAATAGTTTTGGCTAATATGCCATGTCTGGCAGTGTTAGGGGAAAGGTCCATCATTTTAAGGGCATCTCTCTCAGATGACCTTCCGAAGAGCTAAATGGAAAAAGAAAAACAAAAAAAAGCTGTGGGCCCCTAATCACCAACAAATGGCTTGGCTGCTAAACTCCTCCATGGACGGCAAGACAGAGTGCGCCTCCCTGTTATCGACTTGATGGCGCTCAGAGAAAAGTTAGAACTTCTCCTCAGCCAACAATCAATGGCAGCAGAGTGGCGCAGCGGAAGCGTGCTGGGCCCATAACCCAGAGGTCGATGGATTGAAACCATCCTCTGCTAAGTGCTGGGATTTTAGTCTCCAACATTACAATTACATACCTCCTAACTTTTGAAGAACTGAAAGAGGGACAAAATGTGCAGCGCGCGTAGCACCCCGCGGCAAATTTAGCCCCGCCCACTTTTGTGTTGACTCCGCCCACTCGTTAATTTTTCATGTGCCCGCACACTGTATAATCCTCCGACAGTCACCCGTAAATTATATGTCCCCCCTCTATCTCTCCCCCAGTTTCATATACACCCTTCATCTGCCCCCAGTTTCATGTCCCCCTTCCATCTCTGCCCCCAGTTTCATGTCCCTCCATCTCTGCCCCCAGATTCATGTCCCCCTTCCATCTCTGCCCCCAGATTCATGTCCCCCCTCCATCTCTGCCCCCAGATTCATGTCCCCTCCATCTCTGCCCCCAGATTCATGTCCCCCCATCTCTGCCCTCAGATTCATGTCCCCCCATCTCTGCCCCCAGATTCATGTCCCCCCATCTCTGCCCCCAGATTCATGTCCCCCATCTCTTCCCCCAGATTCATGTCTCCACATCTCTGCCCCCAGATTCATGTCCCCCATCTCTTCCCCCAGATTCATGTCTCCACATCTCTGCCCCCAGATTCATGTCCTCTCCATCTCTGCCCCCAGATTCATGTCCCCCATCTCTTCCCCCAGATTCATGTCTCCACATCTCTGCCCCCAGATTCATGTGCTCTCCATCTCTGCCCCCAGATTCATGTCCCCCCATCTCTGCCCCCAGATTCATGTCCCCCATCTCTTCCCCCAGATTCATGTCCTCTCCATCTCTGCCCCCAGTGTCATGCCGTCCCCTCCTTCATCTGCCCCCAGATTCACATTCCACCTCCACATTAAACTTACCTTCTCCTCCGCTCCCTCGCCGCTCTCTGCGCGCCTCTCTCCCTGACACATGCGGCAGAAGGAAGGAGCTGACACAGGTCAGCTCCTCGCTTCGCCGCTGCGTGTCTCTCTCACTGACACATATGCGGCTGAAGCGAAGAGCTGACCTGTGTCAGCTCCTCGCTTCGCCGCTGCCGCCGGCTTCTGGTTTGCAGACGCGATGTCACATGTCACATTGCGTCTGCAAACCAGGAGCCCGGCGGCAGCGGCGAAGCGAGGAGCTGACACAGGTCAGCTCCTTGCTTCAGCCGCATATGTGTTCAACTCAGATCTGCGTCCAGGACGCAGATCTGAGTTGAAATCGGGACATACCTCCCTCCAACCGGGACCGCGGGACATGTCACCCAAATCGTGACTGTCCCGCGGAAATCGGGACGGTTGGGAGGAATGCAATTCACTAAAAGTCTCCTGTGAATTAGGATTTGCGTTTCTGGACAGGGAATAGACAGCAGAGGATGATATCTCTGGGATAAAATGGAGTATAAAATGTTGTCATAACCTCGGAGGATTCTGAAGTCTCTGCCCCGTCCTGTGAGATTCTTCCCTGCTCCCTTTTCTTTCCTCTCTACACTTTCCCCGCCCTGCGCTGGCCTAGAGTAGTATACAGCAGCCGGCACATACAGTATATAGTTATATATATACCAGGGGAAGACATACAGCTGCCCCAGCACTGAGCACCAAGAACATTATTATTATTATTTATTTATTTATATAGCACCATTAATCCCATGGTGCTGTACATTATTATATTAATCCCATGGTGCTGTACATTATTATATTAATCCCCTGGTGCTCTGTACATTATTATATTAATCCCATGGTGCTGTACATTATTATATTAATCCCATGGTGCTCTGTACATTATTATATTAATCCCATGGTGCTGTACATTATTATATTAATTCCATGGTGCTGTACATTATTATCTTAATCCCATGGTGCTCTGTACATTATTATATTAATCCCATGGTGCTCTGTACATTATTATATTAATCCCATGGTGCTCTGTACATTATTATATTAATCCCATGGTGCTCTGTACATTATTATATTAATCCCATGGTGCTCTGTACATTATTATATTAATCCCATGGTGCTCTGTACATTATTATATTACTCCCATGGTGCTCTGTACATTATTATATTAATTCCATGGTGCAGTACATTATTATATTAATTCCATAGTGTTGTACATTATTATATTAATCCCATGGTGCTCTGTACATTATTATATTACTCCCATGGTGCTCTGTACATTATTATATTAATTCCATAGTGTTGTACATTATTATATTAATCCCATGGTGCTTTACATTTGGGGGTTACATACAATACACAGAATATACAGGTAGATATAATACTAACAGTGACTGATTGGCACAGTGGGGTAGAGGGCCCTGCCCGCGAGGGCTTACAATCTATGGGGGAAGGGGGTAGAGACAGAAGGAGAGGGGGAGACTGTACAGATGGCGGTGCGGTGATAGTGTTATTGGGGGGTGTAGGCCTTACTGAATAGGGGAGTCTTCAGGGCCTTCTTGAAGCCTGTGATTGTGGGGGTCAGTCTTATGTGTCGTGGTAAGGAGTTCCAGAGTATGGGGGATGCACAGGAGAAATCTTGGAGATGGTTGTGTGAGGAGTGGATGAGGGCAGAGCGGAGTAGGAGATCATTGGAGGATCTGAGGTTACGTGTGGGCAGGTAGCGGGAGATTAGGTCAGAGATATATGGAGGGGACAGGTGAGGTCAGAGATATATGGAGGGGACAGGTTGTGGATAGCTTTGTATGTTAGCGTTAGTGGCTTGAACTCAATTCGCTGGGCTATAGGTAGTCAGTGGAGGGACTGGCAGAGGGGAGCAGCTGATGAAGATCGGGGGGTGAGGTGGATTAAGCGAGCAGCACAGTTTAAGGTGGACTGGAGGGGGGCGAGGGTGTTAGCTGGGAGTCCATGGAGAAGGGTGTTGCAGTAGTCTAGGCGGGAGATTATGAGGGCCTGGACGAGCATCTTGGTAGTTTCCTGGGTGAGGAAGGGGCGGATTCAATGGATGTTCTTGAGCTGGAGGCAGCAGGAGGTGTTGAGGGTTTGAACATGTGACTTGAAGGATAGGTTGGAGTCCAGGGTAACCCCAAGACATTGTGCATGTGGGACTGGGGAAAGTGGGGTTCCGTTGACTTTGATAGATGGGTCAGGTGGAGGGGCCATACAGGGTGGGGTGAAGATGATAAACTCTGTTTTCTACATGTTGAGTTTGAGAAAGCGGGAGGAGAGGAAGGAGGCTACGGCCGCTAAACAATCTGGAATTCTGGCCAGCAGGGAGGTAATGTCTGGTCCAGAGATGTATATTTGGGTGTCATCGGCATAGCAGTGGTACTGAAAGCCATGAGATTCTATGAGTTGGCCCAGGCCAAGGGTGTAGATGGAGAACAGGAGGGGTCCTAGGACGGAGCCCTGGGGGACACCTACAGAGAGAGGGCGTGGTGAGGAGGTGGTGTGCGAGTAGGAGACACTGAATGTGCGGTCGGTGAGGTATGAGGAGATCCAGGAATGGGCCAGGTCTGAGATACCAAGGGATGAGAGAATTTCTAACAGGAGGGAGTGGTCAACTGTGTCAAAGACAGAGGAGAGGTCTAGGAGGAGGAGGACAGAGTAATGGCGCTTGGCTTTAGCGGTTTGCAGGTCATTGGTGACTTTTGTTAGGGCAGTTTCAGTGGAGTGCCGGGGTCTGAAGCCTGACTGAAGTCTGTCAAAGAGCAGGTTGGACGAGAAATAGGAGGAGAGTTCGGAGTGGACATGCTGCTCAAGAAGTTTTGAGGCATACGGGAGCAGTGAGATGGGACGATAGTTGGCAGGAGAGGACGGGTCCAGGGACGGTTTCTTAAGTATAGGAGTGACAGTGGCGTGTTTGAAGGCGGAGGGGAAGGATCCATTGGTTAGGGATAGGTTGAAGAGATGGGTTAGGGCTGGAGTAATGACTTCAGTGAGTTTGGGGATGAGATGTGACTGGATCGGGTCGAGCACGCAGGAGGTGAGGTGGGATTTGGAGATTAGGGAGGAGAGTTTTTCGTCAGTTATGGAGGAGAAACAGGTCAGGGATGAGGAGCAGTAAGTAGTTGGGCGGAGGGGTTGTCGGGGGAGTAGGGCGAGACTGTCTCTAATGGTGTCAATTTTAGTTTTGAAGTAAGCGGCAAAGTCGTCAGCTGAGATAAGTGATGTCAGAGGGGGGGCAGGAGGACGGAGGAGGGAGTTGAAGGTGGAGAAGAGCTGTTTGGGGTTGTGAGAGAGTGCAGATATGAGTGTGGTGAAGTAGACCTGCTTTGCAGAGGTGAGTGCGTTCTTAAATGAGAGAACTGCTTCTTTGTACCTGAGGAAATCCTCCTTGGAATGGCTTTTCTTCCAGAGGCGTTCTGCAACCCGCGAGGCACGTCTCAGTTTTTTAGTCAGGTCAGTGTGCCAGGGTTGTCTATTGATCGGTCGGGCTCTGGTGTTTGTGTAGGGGGCCACAGAATCAAGGGCTGAGGTAATGGTGGTATTATAGAAGGCAGCAGCGGCATCTGTGTCCTGGAGTGAGGAGATGTCAGCGAGCGGTAGGAGAGAGTCTGAGAGTGAATTTTTCCTTTTATTACTCACACTCGTGATAGTAGTAGAGGATTCGGTATTTCGGTATTCGCAGATTCTACAGACTAATCATTAATAAGAAGATAAATGGAGACATCAGTAATAACAGTCGTCATACACAGCACTCTTATGTACAGAAGATATACAAGTATCGCCGTGATAAGAAGGTGGTAACATAAAGACTTCTAGCGCTGTATCATCTTGATGGTCATTAGGTGGCGACACTCCAGGAGACAACAAGTAGATGTACGAGCCTACGGATTAAGATTCATAGGGAAGATAAAAGTCAATACTTGGGCTGTTCACATGGAGTTAAGTAGAAAGGCCCAGCCAATAGCAGATGGTCCTGGTGGTGCTGAGACCTGACGGGTCCTGACGCCCTTACTGGACCAGATCACTATCTCTCCCATATGGTCTAGCGGTTAGGATTCCTGGTTTTCACCCAGGCGGCCCGGGTTCGACTCCCGGTATGGGAAGTGACTCTGTTTTGTTTAAATTATTTCCCCACAACTGTTCACTTTTTTTTTCTTGGTGAAAAAAAAAAAATTATTAATGACAAAAAAAACGTTTTGTGTTATTATTGTTTTTTACCCTAACTATTGGCTCCATCCAGTGTTATATCAGGATGACAAGCACAGGCCGCAAACCTTCGATAGCTCAGCTGGTAGAGCGGAGGACTGTAGAGGTCACACAGATATCCTTAGGTCGCTGCTTCAATTCCGGCTCGAAGGAGATTTTTACAATCCTAGTAAATGAGCACAACTATATCATTATATGCAGAGTCTCCACAATCTGCAGCCAGGAATGAGATTACCATGTAATTATTCTTTTGTAATTTAAGAAGACTCCGCCCCTCCCCCAATCACTTCCTATCTTTATGAGGTGGAGCTTGTATTAGGGTAATTACTAGAGATGAGCGAACACTAAAATGTTCGAGGTTCGAAATTCGATTCGAACAGCCGCTCAATGTTCGTGTGTTCGAACGGGTTTCGAACCCCATTATAGTCTATGGGGAACAGATACTCGTTAAGGGGGAAACCCAAATCCGTTTCTGGAGGGTCACCAAGTCCACTATGACACTCCAGGAAATGATGCCAACACCTCTGGAATACAACTGGGACAGCAGGGGAAGCATGTCTGGGGGCATCTAACACACCAAAGACCCTCTATTACCCCAACATCACTGCCTAACAACTACACACTTTCCACATTCAAAAAAACCTCTATCAAAGTGGGAAAATACCTGGAAACCTTCTTTACTCCCCAAATGGATGGACACAAACCCCAATTTAAGCTCAACAAACAGTAACAACCACCCCTTTAAATCACGTTCCCCATGACAACCACAAATGGAATAGGCAATGGGAATTCCAAAAGCCCTCACCCTTAACTGTCATTTTGAGTGTGTGTGTGTGTGTGTGTGTGTGTGTGTGTGTGTGTGTGTGTGTGTGTGTGTGTGTGTGTGTGTGATGTGGTAAGACCTTCCAAAATTCACTTTTCTAGCCCTTAACATGAGCCCTTCCAAACAAAGTTACAGGACCTTAAGCTGAGCTACCAGCAGAGATTGAGGCCCTTGGCATGAGTAGAGCCTTGCACCAGCAGTGTTTTTGGCACTTAGGGTGAGTTGAGCCTTGTACCAGCGTGTGTCCCTTAACATCAGGCGGGCCCTAAGTTCTGCGCTTTGCACAAAAGTTCCACATTAACTAGGCTGAATGGTACAAAGATTAGTAGGCCCAAGAACCAGGAACAGGTCTTGCAATGGCTGTCGGATAACGCTTAAAGCACATTGTCCACCAGCCAGTCAGCCTCTACCTCCTCTTACCCAATAGTCTTGTCCTCCTTCCACCCAAAATTCCCAATCTTCCCAGAACAATAACCCCAACTGTCCCTGCTCCCCAGAGCTGTTCTCCCTTCCTTTGACTGTACCGCAACCTGCCCCTCCATTTCGCGATTCCACGGACCTAACAGACGAGTATCTGTGTCCAGATGCTCAAACACTAGAGTCTCCTCCATTCCATCTCCGGTCGATTTGGTGGCGGATGACCAGCAACCCACCCTCATCGACGACGATGAGACGCAGTTGCTGTCAGGGAAGCCAGTTGACATGCGCATTGTGCAGGAGGAGGAGGCGAGACAGGAGTTGGAAGAGGAGGTGGTGGACGACGAGGACACCGACCCCACCCTGTTAAATATCTTGTATTTGCCGGTGAGACTTGTGTCCACTGTTAAATATCTGGACCTGGCCTTGTCCACGATAGGAAGAAGTCAGCTTGTTATAAATCAGTGTAGAGGTTTATTAATATCTTGAAGGAAAACACAGGAACAGGGAAAATGTCCAAATAACACAAATATCAGTCAATTGTCAATAGCTTACATCTTCAGAGAAGTTAAATCATCTGGATATCTTGTAGTTACAGCTTGGTTCATGCTTGTCATCTGGTTGGTGGACTTGGGCTGGTTACGACGTCCATGGATGTCCATCTGCCTGGACCACCCACCCTGGTGTTCCCAAAGACAGACCTCCTGGTCTTCCCCTGGTCTTCCCAAAGACAGACCCAGACATGTGTATTTCTTACTCATTTATATTCATGAGAGTGGGTGTTACCTTCCATCTTGTAGCTATGTGAGGAGATTTCTAAAATAGTGTACACTAACCGCACCCATGTTCCAAGAATATAAGACTATGATGTCAGTAGAGTGTTAACCCCATGTCTGCTAGAGAATATTGTAAATATATAATATTTAACATTTCCCCCTTTTGAGAGTGAAATATCTGTTTGAACTCTCAAGATATACCATACAACAATATTCATACAATTAGATTATATCTTCTTTCTTCTTTGCTGAATACTGGAACTTAATTTTCATTAATTGTCCATATAACAATAATTTCATCAATTTACAATAAATTTTGTCATTAATAAATGTTATGGTATGTTATGGTAAACTGTGATCAAAGATGGAAACAATTTGATCCACTATCTAACCTACACCTGATGAAGGCTCTTCTTTCATCGTCTGGTCTTCTGGTCATCTCTTCTTCCATCATAATAGAAGGCTTATTACCACAAATGTAGTTCTTGACTTAAAGTCCTTTAGATTTCCTCCGTGTTGTGCAGATATTATAACATTGTCCATTAAAGTTCATATTATCAACAAAGTCCATATGTTATGTTTCACTTTACCAAAACATAGACTGTAGTGGAGTTTTTCCTTCTGTAATTCCCTTGACCACCTGTCACTGTAGAACAACAATGTGACACTTCTGGAGCAATACTGCAAAAGCAAGGCAAGTGTGAATTCTGACATCATCCCTGCTGCTTGTCAGTAAGGTTCAGTCCTGGAATCTCAGTCTCATGGATACACAATATCTGTGTTCGGGTTTTATCATTCACAACCCTTTTGCTCACCAAACAACTTGAAGTCTTGAAATAGAGAGGATTCCACCAAACATTGATGAGGACGTCCTTATATCTGTCCAATCATCCGCTGATCAAAGGTTCCAAACTCCAGCAATAATTTTTAAACACAGTCCTTGGCATAAGCTTAAGCATATAGCATCATACCTTCAGGTTATCTTTTCCCGCACATCTTCTTCTTGTAACTGTTAAAGTCTTTTTATTAACATTTGATATCAAACTTTCTCATAATCTTGGACTTGATTGAAGAAAAGTTTTCTTTCCCTAATAGCTAAGCCAAACTAGGCAATTAACTAAACTATAATATCACAGTGTACCATACCACTCATTTATATATCATACTTCTCTTTATATTGTATCAATATTTATATTTGACTTATAAAATATTGATATTCAATACATTTATCAAACTATCTGATAATAGTACTTTGGATACAATAATCTATATAAACATCATATATCAACATATATCTTTATATCTATATGTATGAATATATATGTGTACTTTACTTGTGATGACAAATTGCAACATAACTCTGAAATATAATGTGATTATTAATTACCATTCTATAGACAATCACTATATTTATTCTTTAGTTAGAACTTTTCACCAATTATACTAAACATATGTTCCTATATGATTGTGTTATCATACTTATCATACATTTTCTAAAGTTTAATCACTTTATTATCCTTTTTAATAAGAAATAATTTTATTTTGAACATTACTTTATTAATTATCATTGTGTTCCTTATCTGAGACACAATATTAACCCTTTATTCATAAAAACTTATGTGACTAAAGTTTCCTCTTAACACCTCGTCTCTTCACAGACTCCTGTGTCCTTTTTTAACCTTTCAGATACCTCCAATACCAAGAATAGAGACAAGACTTAAGACACTTGACTCTGTCTTACACTTAACTGTATATATTCTTGTGTACTGGCTGTATATGAATACCATATATATGAAATAAGTATATAAAACATAAACATTTCAAAATATGTCACATCCTATAATCAGAAGTTTAAAGAATAAACCAGAGACTATCTCTCTTGATATCCCATATCCTTTGATGATATTGTGATACCTCTCCCTTCATGAAGATGATTAGCTTATCTTATTTGCATATAAGACACATGTTTTCCCAAATTTTTTTTTTCCAATGTTTGTTTTCCCAATGTTTGTAGATGTTGATGTGTGTAAGTGTATGCAAGTGTGTGTGTACATGTAAGAATACATAATCAATAATAATACAATAAAACAATAATACAATACTGGCTATAGCTAACTAGATTTTCCCACCATAACTAATATATTTATTATCCCATGATCCAATTACCCCAATAAACCTTTATTATTTGTCAGGTTTGAACAAATATATTGAAGATTATCTGTATCTTCTCAAAAGCTACTTTTTCCTACAGAATGTTCACCTAAAATAACCTTGCTTTGTAGTGCAGCTGTCACCTTTTCTCTCAGCTCATGTGACTTAAACACTTGGTTTTCCTGTAGGTATAAACATATGAGGTTCCTTTCAATGGATTTCACATATATTTGCTAATTTCCCAATTTAATATAGAGGATCATATAAGATAAAAAATAGAAAGAAATAGAAAAAGAAAATAGAAATAGAAAATAGAAAGAAATAGAAAATAGAAAGAAAATAGACGTCTCTTTGTTGGATATATTTTCCTTTTTTCCTTGTTGGATGCATCCTGATTTTCTTAGGCCTATTTGTGATGTCACAGATCTGTTGTATACACCAGTGGACACATAACACACATAACACTTATACTGACCAGCCCATCAGGGTCACAGGTCACAATGTGTTGCTGTCAATCAACTGACCACATGAACGAACACTTATTCTCACAGTAAGTAAGAGCTCCATGCCTAGTTGCATGCCTTCATACATAATGGATTATAACTTGAAAATCCTAAAAACATGGACTTTACATGAAACTATTGAAAAACATGCTTAAGGTAAGTTAGGACTTATATCACTTTATCATGCATTGTTATTAGTCACACCACGATAATTTGTTTACTCATTAATAGTTAGACACTCCATGCATTCTTTTGGCTATAAGGAAAGAATGATGAATGAATGGACATCACTGATTGAACTTCTGCATTTTTCCATATATCTATATCTGAAGAGAAAAATAGATAAACTTTAGCAAAAACCAAATTAATACAATATTGATTTTAACCATTGGAAAAGTTTAATAACTTTATGGACTCCTAATACTATTTGATCATATTCATATATTGTACATATATTCATATACATGTCATATATTCATATATTGTATATAACATGCTCCTTCTCTCTCTGCATCTAGAGAGTGGGCTATGACAAAAAGTCTTCACCACACATCAGGCTCTCCTCCTGTGTGTAAATATATATATAATGATATGATCCATAGTATTATTCACAATAGCATAATTAGGATTATTTATGAACATCATCACATAATAATGTGGATTATACCTGATCATTGGACTTCTCCTCATATAAAAGGGATTTCTCTTTACATAGCCAAATAGTACGTAAGTAAATCTCAATAGACAGTCATTCCTTCAGAGATACTTTTAAATTCGACCCCTGACCTCCTTTCAGATATATATTTTTAAGTTAAACCCATGAACTTCCTGTCAACACGTCCATCCATAATAGCCTCGCCAGGTCATGAGAGAATGCCAAGCTTGCCCTTTTCCTAAGAATATAAGACAGGTCAGATGCCATTGGGTTACTGAAAAGATCTGACATTTTGGAGACAACTGGTACATTCCCAGATACAATCTTTTGACTATCAATAGATTTGGTTGGCTGCAATTCTTTAATTTCAGTTAATACTGGAATTTCAATTTGTGGATTTTCCTGCATGGCATATGGTTTATATGCAACATGTAATTTCCTACGTTTCTCATAGATTTTGTCACTTTGGCCAATACCTTTCCTCCTACAAATAGGGGACACTATAACCGGATTTAACAGATGCCTTTTAATAGGCTTTGCTTTTTGCTTTGGACATACTCGGTTTGCATTTGCCATTTGTCTCTCATGTGTTCTGGCCACGTCCAATAAACTAGCAGCTTCAAATAAAGTCTTCTTATCTGACGCACTGGCAAGGGTGACTGCATCCAAGAATTTGAACTTTTTAACAAAACTTTTCACCATAGATGAAGAGTTCGCCTTTGGAATGACAGTTTTGTATGTTCTCTCAAATTTAGACATGAATGCATATGTACATTCTTTTCTGCCAATCTTTATCTCATTCAGTATGTCAGATGTTGGCATGCTGTCACCTCTAGTGCACCAGATTAGTTTCTTTAATCTCTCCACATCACTGTCTTTTAACCAATCATTTGACTCGTTATCATAAGACATTTTTGCAGACAAACGTTCTGTAAAATCAATAGGAAGCCATAATTTAAACAGTTTATTTCTCTGTTCAATATTTAGATCAAATTTCTCTGCATGGCTTTCAAAAATTTCTGAGTTTCTACACACATGGATCTTTACATCATATGTGGGAATGGCTTTACTCAGACTGATCAAATATTCCTGAGATTTTAATTTCAATTTAGTTTCTTGTATCATTTGTTCTTCACCATCTATGGCCATTACTGCCACGTGGTGCTCTTTGTCAACATATTGTTGAGATTTCTCATTATCTGTCTGAACAGATTTATGCATACTATTACTTAATTTCTTCTCTGTTACCACGTCATTAAAAATCTTTACCAAAGAAGCTATATTCCTAAAGATCTGCTTCTCTTTTGTAGAACAAATTCTATTTTCAATCTTAGAATTTGCCTGCTCACATTGTGTATACAAATCTTGCCATATACTCTCTAAACTGTCACTAGGCACAACTTTAAACTCAACGTTACATTTCTTAGACAATGACTCTAATTTTTCCATACTTTAAAAGTAAAATCTTTACTCACCACTGTAGAAAGCTTCACCTTTAGCTTGTCCTTGGAACAGTTGGTCCCTGTCATCAGAACGTCTCAGTACGTCTGGCACTTGTGGTCCTTCTGTATTTCCTCACAGGCTTTCCTCACACAGGCTTCCGTATCATATAACACGTACAACAGTCATCTGTATCTCACCAATATAAGTTCTTTTTCGAAGTCTTCCTGAATCTTGCAATTCATACAACTTGCAAAATACTCCTCTCTTCCCCCTTAATTGCAAGTGAACGGAACAAGAAAAACAGGAAAAAAACCGACCGTGCTGGCTCGCCACTGTTAAATAGCCATGAAGTAACGGAGGAAGGCTGGCTCGCCACTGTTAAATATCTTGTATTTGCCGGTGAGACTTGTGTCCACTGTTAAATATCTGGACCTGGCCTTGTCCACGATAGGAAGAAGTCAGCTTGTTATAAATCAGTGTAGAGGTTTATTAATATCTTGAAGGAAAACACAGGAACAGGGAAAATGTCCAAATAACACAAATATCAGTCAATTGTCAATAGCTTACATCTTCAGAGAAGTTAAATCATCTGGATATCTTGTAGTTACAGCTTGGTTCATGCTTGTCATCTGGTTGGTGGACTTGGGCTGGTTACGACGTCCATGGATGTCCATCTGCCTGGACCACCCACCCTGGTGTTCCCAAAGACAGACCTCCTGGTCTTCCCCTGGTCTTCCCAAAGACAGACCCAGACATGTGTATTTCTTACTCATTTATATTCATGAGAGTGGGTGTTACCTTCCATCTTGTAGCTATGTGAGGAGATTTCTAAAATAGTGTACACTAACCGCACCCATGTTCCAAGAATATAAGACTATGATGTCAGTAGAGTGTTAACCCCATGTCTGCTAGAGAATATTGTAAATATATAATATTTAACACACCTGGACAAGGCAGATGTCAAGCTGGGAAAGTAGTGTGGATGTTGAGGCAGGTGCAGCACCAAAAAGGGTAGCTAGAGGCAGAGACATGTCCAGAGGCAGAGGTCAGCTGCTTTGCCGAAGCCAGGCCAGACCCGGAATGTCCGAAGATGTTCCGTTTTGTACCCAGCCCAGAAAAACTCCCCCATCGAGGGCACGTTTCTTGAAGGTGTAGAGTTTTTTCAAGGAATGCGCCGAGGACAGATATAGTGTTGTCTACACAATTTGCCTCTCGAAATCGAGTAGGGGCCCTGAGAAGAGCAACCTGTCCACCACTTCAATGCACCGTCATTTGGAATCCAAGCAATGGAATCAGTGGCAGGCAGCAACGGCAGGACAAACGTTGCCCGCCGTTCATGCCACTGCCTCTGCTCACAGTGCTGGCGATGCACTCCAGAGGACGAGCCAGGACATCACTTCATCTGCCTCCGCCACTTTGTTGACTTCTCCCTCATCCTCCCCTGTTTCTGTCTTATCTCCTTCTCCTGCACCATCAAAGGCACCATCAGGCGCTTCTTTACAACAACCCACCATCTCTCAGACATTGGAGCGCCGGCAGAAATACACCGCTAACCACCCACCCACGCAAGCCTAGAACGCCAACATCGCTAAACTGCTGGCCCAGGAGAGGTTGGCGTTCCGGCTTGTTGAAACTCCCGCCTTCCCGGACCTGATGGCAACTGTGGCACCTCACTATGCCGTCCCTAGCCGTCTCAACTTCTCCCGGTGTGGCGTCCCCGCCTTGCACCAGCACGTGTCACTCAACATCAGATGGGCCCTTAGTTCCGCGCTTTGCTGCAAGGTCCACTTGACCACCGACACTTGGACAAGCGCCTGTGGTCAGGGATGCTGCTTATCTTTAAGGACAGGCAGGGTGAATGTGGTGGAGTCTGGTCCCGGGGTGCAAACTGAGGTACCCTATCTCCTCTCCCAGGCTAAAATTCATGGCAGGAGTAGACTGAAACCCTACGACGCTGCAACCTCCACCACAGCTACTAGCGGCAAACGCTAAAACACTGGTGTGGGGAGACGTCAGCAGGCGGTGCTGAAGCTCATCAGCTTGGGGGACAGACAGCACAGTGCCTCCGAGGTCAGGGATGCCATCCTGGCTGAGATGGCATTTTTTTTTCCCTGCTACACCTGGGGCCTGGCATTTTTACGCCTGTGATAATGGCTGGAACCTGGTAGCGGCTCTGGAGCTTGCCAGCCTCCAACACGTTCCATGTTTGGCCCACGTCTAACCTAGTGGTGCAAAGTTTTTTGAAAACATACCCAAATGTACCGAAGCTACTGTTGAAAATGCGGCGCTTGTGCGCCCACTTTTGCAAGTGCACAGGAGTCGCTGCTAGCCTAAAAACACTCTAGCAAGGCCTACATCTGTCCAAACACAGGCTGTTGTCCGTCATTCACACACGCTGAAACCCTACAATACCATATCTTGAGCAGGGTGTGTGAGCTGCACAGACCTTTAATGGAGTTCCATCTACAAAACCCAAGGGTTCCTCAAAGTCAGCTCCCAAAGTTTCTGCACCATGAGTTTCCAGGGGTGGCAGAGTTATGGCTAGGGGCAGAGGCCCTAGGGATGATGTCTAGGGGCAAAAGCAGTGTGGATGTGGAGGCAAGCTAAGCAGGAAAAACTGGGGGTACAAGCTAAGGCATGGACTGGGGTGATGTCTAGGGGCAAAAGCAGTGTGGATGTGGAGGCAAGCTAAGCAGGAAAAACTGGGGGTACAAGCTAAGGCATGGACTGGGGTGATGTCTAGAGGCAAAAGCAGTGTGGATGTGGAGGCAAGCAAAGCAGGGAAAATGGTGGCTAGAGGCAAAGGGATGTCCATAGGCAGCAAGGGCAAAGATGCAAAACTCTCCCCTGTTTCAAGAATTTTCCTGACTTGTCTCCCCACAAAACATTCCTGGGAGGAGGGCTGAAACACCACCCTCCTCCTCCTCCGCTGTTAGATTGACCCCAGCTACGAGCTGAAAACGCTGCAACACTGGTGTGGGGAGACGTCAGCAGGCTGGGCTGAAGCTCATCAGCTTGGGAGACGGACAGCACACTGCCTCTGAGGTCAGGGATGCCATCCTGGATGAGATGGCAATTTGTTTATCCCCGCTGCCCCTGGGGCCAGGCTTTTTTGTCTTGTTGGAGGGCTCTGGAGCTTGCCAGCCTCCAACACGTTCCATGCCTGGCCCACGTGTTCAATGTAGTGGTGCAATGATTTTTAAAAACATACCCCAAATTAGCTGAGCTAAGGGTGAAAGTGCGGCACTTGGACACCCACTTTCCCAAGTCTACAGTACCTGGAGCTAGCCGCAATACACTCCAGCAAGGCCTACATCTGCCTGAAGCACCTACTGTTGTGCGAGGTCACCACACGCTCTAACCCTAGATACCGTATGTTCAGCAGGGTGTGTGAGCAGCAGAGACCTTTGATGGAGTACCAGCTACAAAACCCAAGGGTTCCTCAGAGTCAGCTCCCTCACTTTCTGCACCATGAGTTTCCATGGGTGGCAGACTTATGGCTAGAGGCACAGGCATGGATAGGGGTGATGTGTAGGGGCAAAAGCAGTGTGGATGTGGAGGCAAGCTAAGCAGCAAAAACTGGGGGTACAAGCAGCCGGTGGCATCATCACTGACAAGCACAGCTGTCTGTCAGCTGACAGGCTGACTTTCACCAAAATGAACAGACAATGGATAGACTCATCATATACATGTCAGTTACATGACAAATTTAGTGCAATTTGCAAGTCCAAGATGGGTTGGAGATCTGCGGAGAGGAATCTCACCACCTCTTGCGGGTGCCATCATTTGGAAGGCAAGCCCTGGGCTCAGTGGGTGAGAGCAAGCGCAGGATAATCGTCGTTTGGCCTGGCGGCCACTGCCTCTCCCACTGTTGACAGGGCTGGCGCTGCAGTCCAGACCAGCAGCCAGGACACCTCCACATCTGCCTCTGACACTTTGGGGAGTTCACCCTTATCCTCACCTTTTCCTGCCACTTCTCCTTTTGCCCGCGCCATCATGCGCCTCTTCCCAGCAACTCCCCATCTCCCAAGCCTTTCATTTCATGCTAAAGTACAGCGCAACCCACCCACATGCCCAAGGCTTCAACGGCCTCATCTCAAGAAATCTGGCCCAGGAGATGTTGGAATCCCGGCTGGGGGACACTCTGCCCTTTTTGGGCAGAGTGTCTACTGCGCCACCGCACTGTGCCGTCCACACCAGCACTTTCCCCCAAACATGAGGCGGTCCCTAAATTCAGCGCTTAGCCCTAAAGTTCCATGTGACCAGTTACGAATGGACAAGTGCATGCGGACAGGGACGCTACCTTTCAATTTGGGCACAGTGGTTGAATGTAGTTGAGGCGTGGACCGGGTCGCAAAATGTGGTGGCCTGACTTGTCTCCCCACACAACATTCCTGGGAGGAGGGCTGAAACACCACCCTCCTCCGCTGTTAAATTGACCCCAGCTACGAGCTGGAAACGCTGCAACACTGGTGTGGGGAGACGTCAGCGGGCCGTGCTGAAGCTCATCAGCTTGGGGGCCAGACAGCACACTGCCTACAAAGTGAGTCATGCCATCCTCGATGAGACGGCAATGTGGTTTTTGCCACTGCACCTGGGCCCAGGCATGTTGTCATGTGTGATAATGGCCGTAACCTGGGATCGGCTCTGTAGCTTGGCAGCCTGCAACATATTCCATGCCTGGGCCACGTTTTTAACTCATTGCTGCTAATCATTTTAAAAAGGTACCCCAATGTTCCTGAGCTACTGGTGAAAGTGTGGCGCTTGTGCGGATAGTTTTTAAAGTCTATAGTTGCCGCTGCTAGCCTCTATGCACTCCTACAACGACTGTACCTGCTGGAACAACGGCTGTTGTGCGACGTCTCCACACTGCTGGCACTAAACATATCATGTGTTGAGCAGAGTGTGTGAGCAGCACAGACCTTTGATGTAGTTCCAACTCCAAAACCCTCGGGTTCATCAAAGTCAACTCCCTCAGTTGCTCAGCCATGAGTGGCCATGGGTGGCAGACTTATGTGAAATCCCATCCCATCCATTGCACTGGACACGAAACATTAGCATGCGCTCAGCACAACTTCGGATATGGCAGCTGCGTTAAGCAGGGTGCAGGGTAAAACACAGACCAGGCCCGAGCACCAGGAACAGGTGTTAGAAATACTGCAGCATCCGCCATTTCCTTCCAATTTTGGGGTTTTGGACCCGCCACCGACTTGTCTGGACCTAAGTGGGGATCATGAGACACAGTTGCCATCAGGGCAAGCTGTGGTCATGTGCGGTTTGCAGTAAGGGGCCAGTGCGCAATTGGAAGAGGAGTTGGTGGATGACGACGCCACCGACCCCACATGGACAGGGGTGATGTCTAGGGGCTAAAGCAGTGTAGATGTGGAGGGAAGCTAAATCAACAAAAAAACCTGGGTAGAAGCAAAGGCATAAACTGGGGTGATGTTTAGGGGTGAAAGCAGTGTAGATGTGGAGGGAAGCTAAGCAGCAAAAACAGTGGGTAGAAGCAAAGGCATGCAAAACTCTACCCTGTTGGAAGACTTATTCCTAGGTCTGGAACACGTTAATGGCCCCCCTGGACAAATTACTGCCACTCAGGGGCCTAGTGTCACCAGGAGGGACAAGTATAGGCGCATGTTGTGGGAATACCTGGCCGACACCAGCTCTGTCCTCTCCAATCCCTCTGTGCTCTACAGCCTACACTTATTTTCTCATCTTTTTTTCTGAACTGCACATCTCTTGCCTGCTTCCTTTGGGATCTTACTAGTGATGGTCCACTTCCAAAGATGGTAATTTCACTAGACAGTGTAACGGGAGTAGCTGAGGGATCGCTGTCTTAACCACTTTTTGGCACAAAATTAACTTCCAAAGCCAAATATGGTGCAAGTATATGATGCAAGGACACCTACACACCTATCTCTGACACATTGGGGAGTTCACCCTCATGCGCCCTTTTGGCCTGCACCATCATGCGCCTCTTCCCAGCCACTCCACATTTCCCAAGCTTTTCATTGCAGGCAGAAGTACAACACAACCCACCCCCATGCCCAAGCCTTTAACAGCCTCATCGATAAACTGCTGGCCCTGGAGATGTTGGTGTTTGTTTATGCTTCTGGATACCCAGGCCTTCCGTCAGCAGATGGCAACTGGGGCACCTCCCTATGCTGGGCCTAGCCGTACTACTTCTCTTGGTGTGCTGTCTCTGCCTTGCGCCTGCATGTGTCCCATAACATCAGTCTGGCCCAGAGCTCTGCGCTTTGCTGCAAGGTCCACTTGACCACCGACACATGGACAAGCGCCTGTGGTCAGGGATGCTGCAGTGCTTATCTTTAATGACAGGCAGGGTGAATGTGGTGGAGTCTGTTCCCCGGGTGCAAACTGGGGTGGCCTATCTCCTCTCCCAGGCCAAAATTCATGGCAGGAGTAGACTGAAACCCTACGATGCTGCAACCTCCACCCCAGCTACTAGCGGAAAACACTGTAACACTGGCATGGGGAGATGTCAGCAGGCCGTGCTGAAACTGATCAGCTTGGGGGACAGACAGCACAGTGCCTCCGAGGTCAGGGATGCCATCCTGGCTGAGATGGCATTTTTTTTTCCCTGCTACACCTGGGGCCTGGCATTTTTGCGCCTGTGATAATGGCTGGAACCTGGTAGCAGATCTGGAGCTTGCCAGACTCAAACACGGTCCACGCATGGCCCACGTTTTTCAACTTGTTGGTGCCATGTTTCTTTGAAACCTACACCATTGTGCCTGATATACAGGTCAAAGTGGGGCCATTTTCGTAAGTGAGAACTAGCCTCTGCTAGGCAGAAAACATTCAGAGCACACTCCTCTCATCTTCGCACCGTTGGCTGGCGGAGGAAGACGAGGGGGTTGGAGTGGCATCTGATGTCCCTGTCCCACACGAGGCTAGAGGGTGCACTTCAGTGCATCCCATTGCTTCACCACAAATGGTGTGAAGGGGAGTGGAAAATGGAGGAAATGGAGAGTGACCCTTACAGTTGGGGCCAGCAAAGGCATGCCAAGTAACACACTGGCACACATGGCTGACTTCATCTTGGGTTGCTTTTCAACACATATTTCACATCATGAAGAACAAATAATACTGGATTTTTACAAGCCTCGAACCCCGGTCTAGGTCTAATGTCTGTTCCTTTCTTATATTAGGGGAGAGGGAAAAAAAATTACTTCAGTGATACGTTTAGCGTACATAGACTGACTATTAATGTGTATCCCACTTAGTGTTGTTAGGGTTACACACCGTCACAACCTGGCTAAAGCTTCTATAGCTGTTAATAAAGTCAACATAACTTTACAGTATCCAAAAAGACAGCTGGTACCGACAGAGAGCAAGACAAATGTCAACCAAAGCTGTGAGCTCTGAACACCCACAGTGACTTTGGCGTCATCATCATTATAAGGGAGCGGGTGGTAATAAATAACTTGGCAGTGCCTAAAACCCAAAAAGCTTATACAACTATATTTACATTAAGATACACAAATGACACTTTTCAGTAGCATGTCATGAGACAAGCTGATAAGCTCTTCCTTTGTGCAGTGCTATTTGAAAGTTAAACGCTGCCTTTATTTTAATTCTGGAGAAGGTGCAGACATTAGATTTAGAACATGTTGTCTTCATTGTCCAAATCCTCTATATAGGTAACGTGTTTTTCGGGCCGAGCTGTCTGGGAACGAGCTGGTGCAGCACTGACAACCTGGGTGAATATGGCAAGAGCCTGAGATGTAGGGTGAATGAATCCTCAAATTATTTGTGGAATTCCCAGTGAGACAATGGCACTATCTACCAGTAGCAAAAATTGTGGGTGCACGTAACCCCAATATATTCTTTGAATTCCCAGTGAGACAATGGCACTGTATAGCAGTAGCAAAAATTGTGGGTGCACGTAACCCCAATATATTTTTTGAATTCCCAGTCAGAAACTGGCACTATATGGCAGTAGCAAGAAATGAGGGTATTTGTAACCCCAATATATTCTTTGAATTCCCAGTCAGACAATGGCACTATATACCAGTAGCAAAAATTGTGGGTGCACATAACCCCAATATATTCTTTGAATTCCCAGTGAGACAATGGCACTGTATAGCAGTAGCAAAAATTGTGGGTGCACGTAACCCCCATATATTCTTTGAATTCCCAGTGAGACAATGGCACTATATACCAGTAGCAAAAATTGTGGGTGCACGTAACCCCAATATATTCTTTGAATTCCCAGTGAGACAATGGCACTGTATAGCAGTAGCAAAAATTGTGGGTGCACGTAACCCCAATATATTCTTTGAATTCCCAGTCAGACAATGGCACTATATACCAGTAGCAAAAATTGTGGGTGCACGTAACCCCAATATATTCTTTGAATTACCAGTCAGAAACTGGCACTATATAGCAGTAGCAAAAATTGTGGGTGCACATAACCCCAATATATTCTTTGAATTCCCAGTGAGACAATGGCACTATATACCAGTTGCAAAAATTGTGGGTGCACATAACCCCAATATATTCTTTGAATTCCCAGTCAGACAATGGCACTATATACCAGTAGCAAAAATTGTGGGTGCACGTAACCCCAATATATTCTTTGAATTCCCAGTCAGACAATGGCACTATATGGCAGTAGCAAAAATAGTGGGTGTATATAGCCCCAATTCTATTGCTAGGGGACTTGCAGGGTATTTCTGGGGTGAAGGTGGGGGGGCACACCGTTGGAACGGGGATTTGGGGTGTATATATGGGGTATACGGGAATACACTGTCAGTGTATTCCATTCAGGATCCGCGGAAAGCTGGGTTGCGGCGATTGAGCCCGTCAGTGCCACGTTACACTGACAAGCTTCTCCCTGGAATTTAGCTCTTATAAGAGTTGTTGGTTGTCTTCTCCTTCCTATCCTAGCCTGTCCCTGCCTACCCAGAATCTAAGCCCTAGCTAACTGGACGGAAACCTCCGTCCCCGGTGAATTGCAAGCTCAGAATGACGCGAACCTGGGCGTCGCTGTTCTTTTAAATTAGAGGTCACATGTTTTCGGCAGCCAATGGGTTTTGCCTACTTTTTTCAACGTCACCGGTGTCGTAGTTCCTGTCCCACCTACCCTGCGCTGTTATTGGAGCAAAAAAGGCGCCAGGGAAGGTGGGAGGGGAATCGAGTAATGGCGCACTTTACCACGCGGTGTTCGATTCGATTCGAACATGCCGAACAGCCTAATATCCGATCGAACATGAGTTCGATAGAACACTGTTCGCTCATCTCTAGTAATTACGGCTCCTCACTTACCACAGGACAGAAAGCAGGTAAAGGGAGGGGCCGAAATCACAGAAAGGGGCGACTGCTTATACCCTCAGAGACTGTGAGATAAACCCGGAGAGGAGACCCCGCAGATCAGGGAGAATGGGGAGAGCTGCAACTTTTTGTTTAGTTTTTTTTGTTGTTGTTGTTTTTTTTCTTGCAGAAGGGAGAAGTGTAAGAACTTCCTAGATATTTCCCATTCTTATTTCAGCCATTTGTGCCTTTGCCTCAAAGAAACGCAGAAGAGTCCTGAAGACTGTGACCGGCCTGAGGCAGAGACTTGGATGGATTTGTAGATGTGTCAGATGTGCAGGAAACCTCAGGACGTGATTATCGGATCAGTCGTCTGGATGGTCGGAGGTTTCGGGCTGAGCAGTGTCTGCGGCGTCCTCGCTGGTATTTGCTCCGCTCCCACTTATGGTTGGATTCAGGACAGTGATCCCGGTGAGATGTGACCAGAAAATATTGAGTAGAATTAGCTTTTTCTTTTAGTCTATAATCTCAAGATGTAGATCAGAGTTACTTTTCTTATGGAAAGCATAAAACATCTTTTGCGTTGGCCGGGAATCGAACCCGGGTCAACTGCTTGGAAGGCAGCTATGCTCTCCACTATACCACCAACGCTTTGTATCTGTATATACATGAGGTCTTCTAGAGGTGACCCCCGGAGCCGCTCATACATATTACATTATTACATAGGTAACATTTTATAGCCACATTTTATTTTTTGAGGGGGGAGCGATTCAAAGAACTTACTTTGTCCATTGCGATAATTGTTATGGCAATGACTGTAAACAACATTATTTCTTAATAGTTTTGGCTAATATGCAGAGTGATACCTAATATGGTTGGGTTTTATATATATACTAGCAGTACCTGCGACTTCGTCCGCGGAACCCTGACCCCCCGCGCGACCCACCTGTAGCGCCGCGCAGGCTTCTTCCTTTGCCTTGTGTCCACAGCGGCTCCCTTTTCCTCATCTCCCCCCTGGCGCCTGCCAACCCCCTTTTTTCCTACCCACTCCCTCATGTGCTCACTTCTTTCTCCTACCCTGTGCCCCTTTTCCCCCCAAACCCTGTGTCACCTTTCCCCCCACCAACCTGCGCCCACGGCCACATCAAACCCCGGACTACCTGTGCACCGATGTTACAGGAGTGCCTATGAGGGCAAGCCATGTGCCCCCATTCCATCTGTGGGCGCTGTTGCAGCCCTGTCCCCATCCCCCTTCCAGGAGCCCCCGGGTTTACCTGCCCAGGCCTCCCCATTCCCGCATCCCCCACTGGACCGGCAACCTCCTCACTCCCAACACCCCACCCCTCTCCCTTTGCAAAGTCCCCTAAATCGCCTGTCGTCGTAACCCTTCTCCTGCGGCCGAATGACACTGTAGATAGCCCTGAGCAGACATTGGCGACATCCCTGACGGACATGCAGAGTCCAGAGGCTGCAGCCGCCACAGGACAGCAGGCCGAGCCGACGTTCCAGACAGCAGCGCAGGTGACCCCCTGTCTGGCCGCGGTAGAGCACTGCGGTCCTGTGGTAAGCCCACACAGGCAGGGCAGCGTACGCACTTCTCGCTGCCCCAGAGTACAGGCACTGGTTCAGGACGCTCTGGACCTCTGAGAGCCGCCATTTTCTTGTGGACGGTGGCCGATAGCTCCGCCCATATAGAGAAGCGGCACCCATCCAGGTGAGCTGCTGATGGGGCTGGGATGACGTCATCACAGGTCCTACAGCATCCCAGGTCGTGCAGCGAATTCAAAAGTGAAAAGCACCGGTCACGGGAGGGAATTGCAGTGGTGTACGGGAATTCCATGTAGCCTATCGTTCAATCAGGGACCCAAGGTATGTATGTGCGCAATTTCAGCCAAATCCGTTTGCCCATCTAGGTGTCATTGCGTCCCCTTTCCAAGGAAGGGAAGGGGTTAAATCTGTGACATGCAGATCAAAGAAAAAACCGTCCCTGGGTGGGCTCGAACCACCAACCTTTCAGTTAACAGCCGAACGCGCTAACCGATTGCGCCACAGAGACACCATGTCTGGCAGTGTTAAGGGAAAGGTCCATCATGTTAAGGGCATCTCTCTCAGATGACCTTCCAAAGAGCAAAATGGAAAAAGAAAAACAAAAAAAAGCTGTGGGCCCCTAATCACCAACAAATGGCTTGGCTGCTAAACTCCTCCATGGACGGCAAGACAGAGTGCGCCTCCCTGTTATCGACTTGATGGCGCTCAGAGAAAGGTTAGAACTTCTCCTCAGCCAGCAATCAACGGCAGCAGAGTGGCGCAGCGGAAGCGTGCTGGGCCCATAACCCAGAGGTCGATGGATCGAAACCATCCTCTGATAGTTTTTTTTTTTTTTTTGTTTTTTTTTTATAACAGTCTCCAACATTACAATTCACCAAAAGTCTCCTGTGAATTAGGATTTGCGTTTCTGGTCAGGGAATAGACAGCAGAGGACGATATCTCCGGCCGCCTCATGTTTGGGGATTAAAATGTTGTCATAACCTCAAAGGTTTCTGAAGAGCTGAAGTTTCTGCCCCGTCCTGTGGGATTTTTCCCTGTTGTATCTTTGGTGCAACTTTAACTCATGCGACAAATGTCAGTGTGTAGTCTGAGCCTAAGCTGCTCTGTGTGAATGCACCGACTTATATAACCCAGCAAGGAAATTGCAAAATCAATCTTTTACACAGACCCTCCCCCTCGCAGCACATTGCCCATCCCCCCTCAAGGTAAGATTTCCTCACTCCTGAGCTTGGCCGGCTCCCCCGCAGTAAGCGCACTGTATCGACATTGAATTCACATTAGAACAGAAGTTGTAACTGCAACAGCGTAACATGAGGAGGAATCCAACAATAGCTACACAGCTCAGGATCGCAGCCAAAATGGCGGCCCAAGCTCCTCAAGTACCGGCCCCAATCCTTCCCACCAGGGAGTCCGTCGGGGTGAGTTGGAGGCAATACTTGAGAACTCCAGACTTGGAGGAGCGTGGATGATCCTGAGCAGCCAAAGCATGCAATTCCTTCCAGAAACACTGGGGGCAGTACACGGAACAGACTTACACGCGGGTGTCATGTCAGATACAAGCAGGGGCCGGGGTGTGACTTTTGTTTTCTGATTATAGATTTTACATTGTAAAAAAGACAAGAAAAAAAAACACTTGCAGAGAGAAAAGAGGTTGGAAAAAGGAAGAGGTGGGATAAGGGGGAACGGGGGATTAGCTCAAATGGTAGAGCGCTCGCTTAGCATGCGAGAGGTAGCGGGATCGATGCCCGCATCCTCCAAACTTTTGCAGTTTCCTTATTTTTGGCACAATTTTTTATTTTTGAATTCTTTTATTTGTTACACTCTTACACCGGCCTAAAAATGGACAAGATCTGAACTGAAGCCAACTATCAACAAATATGGCTGCTGGTACATGAATATAATAATAAATATAATAATAAGGCCTCGCTGTAGCGTCTAGCCTGATAGATGAGCCGCTGCATTCAGAATAGATTGTAGAGGGGAGAGTTTAGTGAGGGGAAGACCGATTAGTAAGGAGTTACAGTAGTCAAGGCGAGAATGAATCAGAGAGACAATAAGTGTCTTTAGTGTATCTCTGGTAAGGAAAGGGCGTATTCTGGAGATGTTTTTGAGGTGGAGGTGACATGAACGTGCGAGTGATTCAACATGAGGGGTGAAGGAAAGGTCTGCGTCAATCATGACCCCGAGGCAGCGGGCCTACTGCCTAGGAGTTATAGTAAGGCCTGAGACTGCAATGGATATATCAGGGACAGATCTGTTAGATGGTGGAAACAGTAGTAGTTCAGTCTTGGAGAGATTTAGTTTCAGATAGAGCGAAGACATGATATTAGAGACAGCAGAGAGACAGTCACTGGTGTTCTGTATGAGTGCAGGGGTGATGTCACGGGAAGATGTGTATAATTGGGTGTCATCAGCATAAAGATGGTACCTAAAGCCAAATCTGGCGATGGTTTGTCCAATGGGGGCTGTGTAGAGAGAAAAGAGCAGGGGGCCTAGGACCGAGCCCTGAGGAACCCCAACAGCAAGGGAAAGAGGGGAGGAAACAGCCCGCAAATGATACACTGAAAGTGCGGTCTGAGAGATAAGAGGAGAACCAGGAGAGCGCAATGTCATTGAGGCCAACTCAGCGGAGCATAGTGAGGAGGAGATGATGGTCAACAGTGTCAAAAGCTGCAGAGAGGTCCAGAAGAATAAGAAGAGAGAAGTCACCATTGGATTTAGCCATTAGGAGATCATTGGAGACTTTTGTGAGAGCCGTTTCAGTAGAGTGCAGAGCGCGGAAACCAGATTGTAAGGGGTCAAGCAGAGAGTTAGCAGAGAGATAGCGGATTACACGAGAATAGACCAGGCGTTCTAAGAGTTTAGAGATGAAGGGGAGGTTAGAGACGGGTCGATAGTTAGCAGCACAGGATGGGTCCAGGGAGGGTTTTTTCAATAGCCGGGTTATGACAGCATGCTTGAAGGAGGATGGGAAGATTCCAGAAGAGAGAGAGAGAGGTTAAATATTTTCGTAAGGTAAGTCGTGACAGCAGGCAACAGAGATTGGAAAAGGTGTGAGGTGTCCTCATAGATTGTAAGCTCTTGTGAGCAGGGCCCTCAGTCCCATTGTGTGAAATGACTTTCTTTGTAATGTATCTTTCTGTCTGTATTTGAACCCTACAAATTGTACAGCGCTGCAGAATATGTTGGCCCTATATAAATAAAATTTATTATTATTAGTGTGAGAGGAAGGGGTCACTACTGCAGGTTGTAGGGCGAGATGAAGAAAGTAGCTGAGAGACTTCCCCTTCTGTAACAGGTTCAAAAGATGAGAATGGACAGTCTGAAGTGCGGTTGGTGAGGCGATCAGTACTATGGTAGGTGGTGGGATCAATGCCACCTGGGGCTTGGGTAGTTATTTCCTGACGCATCTCATCAATTTTAGCATGGAAATACGTGTCCAA